>NC_139719.1:32292728-32502728 GCF_964188405.1 Protomyctophum parallelum
TTGGTAACATCTAACATGGTTAGATGCATTATAAATGAGCGCGTAATGCACGGGTGCATTTGAAATGCATGAGCTATTTTAGAACGTGTTGAGGATTCAGCGCCTGGAAAAGATATTTTTGTCTTTGACCCATTGCTGCAGATTAAGAGTCTTTTCAACTACATTAATGTCTTCTATTTAAAGGTGCAGTAAGTGATTAACAAAACATGTTCAATATAGCTCTATATTCTGATAGTAATCATTGCGATAGAGTGTTTGCTCAGTAATAGGCATCTCCCTGTCTCTCCAGCTCTTTTGTAAATAAAATGTTATCCAATCAAAAGATAGAACTCATACAGGATAAACAAGTAATGACACAAATAAATTAGCAGGCTAAATTGGAGCTGGAACACTATTATTCCAAAACATAAAATACTTGCACTACCAGTAACAGACAGAGTAAAATGCATTTTGTACTGTGTGTTTACAATGTCCAACGTTAGTTTACATAATTCAGTGTTTGCAGTTGGCAGGACGCGAGGAATAACATTTAATACGGTTCACCTGTTTGCATTTGTGTCCAGAGAAAGGACTTTTGGAGATGCACTCTAGGCCAAAATGTAAAGACCTGTATAGATGAAATCCACAGAGGGGTGCCCTGGGCACAACTATTACTGAGCTGTACCCTACTGAGAAGTGCCCTTGAGCAAGGCATTGAACTCCTACCATGAAATGTTCTATGAGCAGGGCCTGGCTGTAAACAAGTTTTTGAGCTTTGCAGTTACCCTGGGTAAACATAGTAACTAAAGGCGTAGTGAAAAAATAGGTTTTTCACACTTATAGACCATATCCGTGGTCATCATATGGGCATACCTAATAATGGATGCCAAAAAAATGGGCAAATTCTCATTTTTGTGTGTTTTTATATCAAAAGTCCATAAAATATTTTTTAGATTACTTCCTGAAACCAAAACGTGTTGCGTGATGACATGTAGAGATACACATAGATAAAAGCCAATAAAAATGAAGCTCACCAGTTTGTTTCCCATGCTTCTTGTCCTCCTCCACACAGCTGGTTTTGATTAAAGAACTACTCAATTTTTCAAGATGACATCAGTGTATTACTTGTTTTAAACTTAATCATCACGCTAAAATATGTATAGGTTGTGTATAGGTTAGAAATAATCCGCTGACTTGTCCTCATGTCTCCCTGTCACTTTGTTTACAAACTAAATTCATGTGCAGGAAGTCACAGACTTTGAGACCCCATAGCCTGGAGGGATGCGACGCTCTGATTGGTTCAGAAACTTCAGAGCCAGCGTTTGAAGCTAAAACTTCAAAATAAAATGTCCACCATTTCCGTTGCCCTACACCTTTTTATTGGCTTGTATTGATGTGTATCTCTACACGTCATCACGCAGCACGTTTTCGTTTTCAGGAAGTAATTAAAAAAAATTTTATGGACTTTTGATATAAAAACACACACAAATGAGAATTTGCCCATTTTTTTTGCATCCATTGTTAGGTATGCCCATATGATGACTATGGATATGTCTAAAAGTGTGAAAAACGTATTTTTCATTTCACTACGCCTTTAAACACAGCTTTACACCTCAGCACTGATTAGCTACCAGTGGTGGAAAAAGTACTGGAATTGAAAATGTAGGCCTACGTAAAAGTACAAAAGTATCGGCATCAAAATGTATTTAAAGCACTAAAAGTAAAAGTATTCATATTGCAGAATGTCCCATTTCACAAGTTAAAAATGTGTAGAAAATCTATTGAAAATAGCCGATCTACAAGCTTGTAGATCAGCTATTTTCAAATGGCCAAAATGTTTTCTAATCCAAATTTTAATCGCCAAAGTAACTTGTAACTAAAGTTTTCAAATAATTGTAGTGAAGTAAAAGTACAAATTTTGGAATTGGAAATAATCAAGTAAAGTACAAAATTGTACTTAAGTACAGTACTTAAGTAAAAGTACTTAGTTACTTTCCACCACTGTTAGCTACACAGGGCCATGGAGCAGTGCCCTGTAGGCCACTGGTATAACACCTCAGTAATGGCTGCACCCTGCAGGGCACCCCTCCATGGATTTGAGGCATGCAAAGTTTGATGCTGATCGGCCTTGAGATCAGCTGTGTGCAGAGGCACATCACATGCATATACAAACATGGACACACACACACACACACACACGCACGCGTGCATGCACGCACACGCACATGCACATGCACACACACACACACACACACACACACACACACACACAGGGGCGAAGACCGACAATTGTGATGTTGTTCTTGATTAAGTCCAGGAACCTCCCCTTAGTTCATTCCTAATATTAATTAGGCCTACCCAATTATTTATTATTTTGATGAAAAAGCAGTACACATGACACAGTCAGGCATGAACCAATTAAGCACGCACGCACGCAAATTGTAAATTGCTGAAATATTTAGGAAGCAACAAACAGGCCTCATATAAGCCCCTTCACATGAGGTGAAGATCTGCCTGTAGTTACAAGGTCTACTGGGAAGCATAAACTGGATGGATATGGGTTAAGCCGGGTTCTTCACACAAACAGCTTTCCTTTTTCCATTGCCACTCTTGCATGGATCCTTTTTACAGAGGACATTTTGTCATATCTTAGATGTAAACTCAACTGAAGGTGATACATTAATTATGGGACTACTGTTTGATTGTGGTGTATCTAGTGCCAGCATGAAGTTTAGTAGTGCTGTTTTGGAGACCATGGGGGACCCGGGTGAGCCCGCAGAGGTGGGGGAGAACGATTCAAGACTGAGACAAATGGGGGGTCGGGAGTGGTAGGCTACCAAGACTGAGGGGGAACGAGACCAATATACTGGAATTCTTTCATCTCATTATGACTATTCCCAATGAAATCCCCCCTCTAAGGCTCGTCCCTGTCACTGCTGCCCGCTACGGTCGGAGGGGAGGGTGGACAACCAATATGTCTCCCTTATGTATATGTCTCCATATACGGTATATGTTGCTGCCAGCCACAACTTTTTATGTGCCAGTGAGGAGTTTCACCGGGAAGACATCCATAACGCATGTTGAGGAACAGCACTATATCCTTCCTCATTCCCTACTGAACAGCGGCAGGACCCACATAGGACCCACATTGGACCCACGTACGCCATTCCCATGCGTAACTGGAATGTATAATACATTGAGTAACGTCAAGAAAATGTTAGAACACTGACATACTAGTACAGTATGCCTAGTACAACTCTGCATGTTATGACTGACGTGAGCCACAAGGGAATACCCTATGGAACTGGATGCACATAAGAGATGGAGAACAATTTAACTACCAGATCTGGGAAAAGGGAAAAGGGTATTTTTGTCACAGTATTTGCACAGGCATACATTTGTGGAATTTGTCCTATATGCATTTAATCCTAACTGGTATTGCAGACAGAAAATAAAAAATATGTGTTTCGCATGTATATGGTAAATGGTAACTGGTGCATTTATATAGTGCCTATCCAAGGCGCTTTACATAGATTGTGAATTCGTTACATTCACCCACACATTCATATACCGATGGCGGAGGAAACCATGCAAGGCACCAAGCTGCTCATCGGGAGCAATTAGGGGTCTTGCTCAAGGACACTTCGACACTAACTCTGGGGAAGCCCGGGATCGAACTGGCAACTCCACCCCTGCCCTGAGCCACGTATACAGTGCAGGAAAGCTCTCTCTGCCGTACAACTCCTTCTCCTTGACCTCTGCCTGTTTCCAAGCTGATATCTTCTCATTAAATCGTCAATATGACTATTGGTGTGGGATCATTTATATTCAGCATGCAGTATATCATCTGTTAAGTATACTATACATGAACAGTTTTTACTAACACTACTACCCACTGCACACAAAACATGTTGCTACATTAGAATGTATTATTAATTTGTAATATATAGAAAGAAAGAAAGAAGCACAACATTTTCATGTTGCCTCAATCATCTGAGATGCAGCCTAGAGACTGTGACATCTCTACTTCATAGTGGAGTTCATGTTGTGTCAGTTTCCCCGCAGAGCTTCTCAGTCTGTCTGTGGGCCAAGGGAACTAGGGGGATTCCCTGGAGAAACACACTACTGGGAGGTTATTGAATTTGAAGGAAAGAGACAGCATAGAGGGGGCGGGGTGGGGGGGTTAGTGCAGGCACAGTGAGTTGCTAGAAAATGACTGCACCATAATCCCACCAAGGAAGCAATCTTTCAAACAGAAATACATTTGTATTTTTCTCACACACAATAGCTCTTTTTTGTTTGATGGATCAGTTTAAATCAATGGGATTTATGCCGGGAGGTAAATGCAGTGGATGATTGTCTTTTGCTGCCAGGCCTGGAGATGGGTTTTTTTCTACTCCCCGTCTCGTCACATTGCTCCATCACATATGTTCACATGAAGATCATTTGCTGTTCTAATCGCATTTGCATTCAAGCATTTCACTTTCTGCCTTGATGAATATGTATGTTAAATGAATTCCTTCATGCTGCATTGTACACTCTTTGTTCACGTTTATGACCTCTCTCTATGGGTATTACAATTTAAAATGTCGAAATATTCCCATTCTCTTCAACTTCAAAGACAGCTATTACATAAGAAAGATGCAAGTAGTTTCTCTTTTTCTTTTTTACACTTTACCATATGTTTGCACTCTCTATACAGTAGGCTAAATAAGAGCAAAGCATACACATTTTGTGAATACATTTTGTTGAAACTTAGAGTAGCCTGAAGGTGTTTTGGTACAGTTGCTTTCATGTCATTCCTTGGCTCCAGGTTCTGCTCTTCAGAAAACAATCCTTGGCAGCTCAACTTGTGACTCCAATGCAGCTGTTGTCGTCGTGTGTGTGTAGCCATTTCGTTTTGCAGCCCCTTTAGCAATACCTCCAGTGTATCTCAAAGGGACCAGAAAGACCTCTGGAGACCGAAATGGACAGCCAAGCACAATGATACTTGAGGAAATTAGGCTGTGTCGTGTCCCCTAAGACTCTGTGAATGTACAATATCTGCCCTTTATTGCCTTAACACTTCATCTAACAAATAATTCAAATTCATCTACTGTAGCTGCATGCTTGATGCATTTGTTATTACATGAGTCCCCTGAGGCTGCTGGCTTGCGATGTGCTGTAAATCGGACGTGTATAGCAAGCAGTGGACATCTGTGACAGGATACTATAATAAAGATTATGTGTGGCAGTTAAAACTATTGCGTTGTTTAAAATATATGAAGGAAATAAGATGTCAAGTGGCATCCATGACAATAAACGGATAGACTGAACAACGGCATAAAAATATAAATAACAGTATATAACACACACAAAAGAAAAGAAAGGAAACTATGCAGAGCGGGAATAATGATTCAGAAAGCTGTTATCTGTTCCATGTCATCGTCTTGTAACTGTAGCCCATTTAATCTGTGCACAGTTAGTTACACAGTCACACGGTGGGTGAGTTGCACCAACAGAATTAAATTAAACATAGCTTAGTGCCTATTAAGGATTTGTTGATCTAGGGTTTAATCTGATTCCAGTTGCATTGCACCATTACATTTTAAGCGTTGCTTTAGAAAACCTTTACCAGTGACAAAACATTAACGTGTGATTAAAACCTTGACCTACGGTTAATTTTTATTTTATTTCACGATGGATTCGCCAGTTTAAACAGCAACAATGCCATCCTCTTGAGACAAAACATTAGCCTTACTTTTTCCCTTTTTAGAGGAAATTGGCAACCTTAAAAGTAACTTTTGTAGGCAAAGAATAAATTAACAGTATAGTGTAGCGGTAGTTTAATTGCAGACCTGACAAAAAATTACAGATGTGTTGAATCACCACATAACAACCAAAAAATTCAACATTGAGGAACTCAACCATATAATACATGTAGTGTACGCTGCCATTTTGGACATTTAAAAAAATCACCCCTATTAGAAAATGTAATCTGAGTTTAAAGTAGTGGAGCAACAGCCAGGTTGATTTATGGCTTAAAGTAAAGGTTAAATATGAATCTGTGTTGGTGCAACCCAGCCTCAGAGTTGACCATGGAGGATTATAGTGTAGTGCACTGTAGATGTTATTGAGGTACTATTCTTTACTATGTCCAAATCTCCTGACTGAATGACATTGTAGACAAAACCTCCAATAACTGACCCAACTTCACAGGGAGATGGATTGACACTATGTGCATTGGAGATGTTTAGTAACCTGGGATACAAACAGACTTCTTTTTTCACCCTTGCTTGTTTTAATTGTGAAATCGCAGCGCATAAGCTATGGATAATCAAACATGCCATAGCAAATTTGTGGTAAAATTGCACTAATGTAAAGAGACTGGGAAAATGTATTTAGGCTGTTATCGCTTTGTTGCCGATTAGAGGATGTAATCAAGGGATTGTGAATTTATTATGTTACTGTATAAATGCCTCCTCTTAGTCAATTAGTAATTAGTTAATAAATAATACATTTGTAAGCTATTCATAATTAATGTTTTTAAACTTTTGATCCTCATGTAATATATATATTTTAGGTCAATAAGTTAGTAAAATGTATTCCATGTTGTATGACTTATTTCTGTGCCCAACTTTGGCATTAAACAAATCATGAATATGACCTAATATGATTGAAATTAAACACCGCATCTAATGGCAATATTATGAATTCATTTCACCATAAAGTGAGAAAGATTTTGTTATATAGTTTTCACGTTTCTGCATTTTGGGGCATTATTCTCTATAATTAATATTAATACATGTATCTACTATACAGAATATTTGTTTAGTATTTTCATTAATGTATATTTGACATAACGATTTTAAGGTACAAATTGAAGGTACACAGTCAACACATACAGTATAGTATAGTGTGTGTGTATGTCAGTCTCACTATATTCATTCAAATAAAAATGAAATAAAAAAACAGAATGCAACAAAAACACAATTATTGTATTGATGTCTTTTTCACTTGTTTTATAAAAATGTCACGCAATAACTTATGTGAAACATACTTTTTTTTTTAAACTTTTTAACCCATTTCTCTTTTAGTTAATAGTGGAGTTCTGGATGAAATCACAACACAAGGACAAAAGTTGGACCGTACTGTATGCTTTTGAAGGCAGTATAAGAAGTTACTAAACAGAGATAATATACCTCTCAGTCATTATATGTCATTGAAGTCACAGTATACAATAATGTGTTTCATTTTCTGATTTTGAGGATGTACAATCTTCAAAACTGCCTGAATTAATGCCTTGAAAAGTGCCATTTAGTAACAGTACACAAAGACCCAAATCAGTATCACATAATACAACCAACAGTTGAAATAAAAAGAACACAAAATGATTTTCTTTTCTTTTTTTGTATTAAGAAATCAATGTTTTCTAATAGTTTTATGCTGTTCTGTAATTCCATTTAAGAAGCCGTCTTCGTCAAACAGTAGGTCTACCGCTTACCTTTATAGTACAAAAGGGTCAATCCACCATTAGACTTTAAGCTCACTTTTGATTTCTTGTCTTGCAATTGGACGTTTCATATAATGTGATAATTCCTTTCATTATGTTTTCCTTGCAAACAAACCAAGGAATAGCATCTGGGCTGGAACATCCATAAGCGAGGGACATGCAGTGCATATGATGCACATATTCCTCCACTCCATCTGTGGCCCACCCACACCTCTGTGACATTCACTATTATTATTAGTATTGTAAAGGTTCTGCTGGGCGATAATTATGGACAAATAAATGCACTTCGATATTGTGACAATGTTATCGTAATGTGATGATAATACAGTATATATTCATTTTGAAAATGTTCAAAAATAGCTAAAAAGATATCTATCTACAAGCTCCCAACAACACACAATGCTATGCATTGTGAACTTGTGAGCTTGCAGATCGGCTATTTCTGAACATTAATAGGGCTCAAGTGATTAAAACCAGGACAAGAACTTTGTGTCATAACACAACATGATGTCTAAGTCCCAGATGATATCTAGTCTCATATCACAATCACAATATTGATAATATTGATATATTGCCAGCACCCCTAGTAGAGGTACAATGATATAGTAAGGTTGTCCAAAATATCCAGTCCCATTATTACAATCCCACATCAAAGTGTGCACACGGTATGTGTGAATAAAAGTCGTTGTGCCTCCTGTAAAGAAGCATTGAGTTATACAGTATATCTATACCATGACTGCCCACTGCACTTAAACATCACACGGCCCTTCTTCATCTTTACTTAAACCACCAGGCAGGGTAGTAATGACGATGATCATTACTATCAAGAATTTGTTTCAAATCCCTGCTCACATGAAAGGAGACACTTATCACTGCCAAAGTAATAAGTACCAGCATCGGAATCAGCATCAAAACCCTAGCCAAGAGCATGTTAACAGTGCATTTATTATATGAAGCAGCTTACCCTCACACACAGCACGCAGGAGCTTTCTAATACGCTCTTTGAAATCTGATGGCACAGATACCAAAATGTAGCACATCAAGAGAGCAGCCATATGTTGTGTTTTTAGGCTTCATTTATATTCTAGTAGTGTCTCCGTAGGGCTACAGTTGAACCCTGCGCAGAAGATCCGTCTGGTGGGTCACCCACATTTATTGTGGAACATGATTTTGAAAGACATCCGGAGCCAACCATGCTGGTACGCCATTAAGAAAATTGTGAGCTTTGTTTCATTTTTTAAGCTGATATTCAGTTATTCAGAGTTGATAAAATTGGCTTATCTGGAACATTGCTTTCTGTTTTCAGGATTGTTTGCAATAAATAGAAAGCATTGTGGTGTGCACTCCAAGATGTTTCAAAATGTTCCTTTCATATAATAACATTAGTCATAACAGTAGCCGTAAGACTACAGACAAACAGAAGTACAATATGGTTCTGATGCCATTAGTCATACTATCAATCATCTACAATTTGAATCCATATTCTCAACTGAGAACAGGCTCATTGTTAATAACCACCACAGACAGCAACTTTTATGTGTGTGTGTGTGTGTGTGTGTGTGTGTGTGTGTGTGTGTGTGTGTGTGTGTGTGTGTGTGTGTGTGTGTGTGTGTGTGTGTGTGTGTGTGTGTGTGTGTGTGTGTGTGTATAAATATGCAGGAAAGTGTAAGAGTGCAACAAAAAGTATAGCAACATAGTCAGAATAATGTGATGAAAATTACTACAATAAGTCTATGATGCTTGATGTTTTTCAATGTCCATTGAACTGAAATATGGCTGTGTCCCCCGTTTGTGCTCAATTGCAACAAACATTTTAGACACTCCATAGCTTGATCCATAGCATCTTCTACCCAAAATGGGTCACTTATTTTTCAAACCATCCTGCATGGTTTCAACATACTTAATAAGAAAGTATAGACCTGCAGAGTAGTGGAGAGTAATGTGTTTGGGTGAAATGTTCCTACTTTAAGATTAAGGTCAGTTATCTTTGTGGGGAGAAAAATACAAACTTTGCAAAGGCCACTTAAGTGGCAGTAGAGCTTCAAATGAGAATGACTCAAAGTCTGTCAGCACGTGTTAATAGAGCAGATGCCAGATCACACCTATCATTACCAAGATGACTAATGGCTAAACCACAAACCATTACATTCAAACCAGGTTTAGTCCTGAATAATGCCTTACTCCTCACAACTGTTCATTTTGTTGTCCTGTGAAAAAAGCACGCACACTGTATCTTACTTGTAATTAAAACATTTTTGTTTCATAACATGTTTTGGTGGCAAGTAAGGAAGGTCTGCCTACTTCCTATACGCTAATATATCAGACCTGATGAAGAGCGGTTGAAACGTTGTTACTCAAAACAAAAAAATACATTTCTACTGGGATCTACAAACTTCCCTAGTACATATTGTACTAGGGAATTATTATTGTTGTTCAGCATCTGAAAAAGTTTTTGTTGGGATGTGCGTGCTTCCCCATGGACTGTGAAAGTAAGGAAGGAAGGAAGGTCCACTCTCACACATTAAGTGTTGACTGCCTGTTGGGCTCCGACCTGGCACCGAAATTATTCAGCAAAGCTGGCTTGTTACTTATAAATTCAAACGTATTTCTCTGCCATATTGACCCTCCACAACCCAATATATGATCGATTTATTTCACACGTAATGATACATGGCTAGACAACTGTACACATTATATCAAACTAACAAAAATAAAGGAGTACATAGTTGAAACGCAGGAAGCGTAAATGGCATTTAACATATGAAAGTTACACTGTAAAAATGTGGATCGTACAATTGTCATACAACCAAACATTACTATTATTATTATACTGTACATTTCCATTCATTCCGATCATCCACAAGATGGACGTCATATCCCTTCTTAGATGCTGCTATTAAGATATACGTGTCAGATCGTCCTTGTGACAGCATTTTATGGCATGACCATGGTAACCATGAGCAAGGAGGTCATATCAAATTCCTCACTAAAAGCAAATAACTGGCTACTGATCTGATTCAAATAACACATTGTCAACACTTTACTTTGCCCATACAGGTCTTTGCATTGTATTACCTTACTGTGTTTGTTTGTGAAACATCATTTTACCTTTATTTGATGCTGGCATTTAAGTATCAGAGCTGTCGATTAAAAAAAAATCCAAGTTAGCTGGCTTTTACAAAATACATAATATACTCTCAGAACACAAAAGTTTGTAATGGTCACTGCTGAAGCAACAGACAAAGGTTTGTCAAACAGATATTCGCATTTACCGTCCTACAACCTAGATGGAGTGTATGTCACAAAGCCAATTCATAGATTCACAATGAGTGTTGCAATTGAGCCCTTATGTTTCTGAGAAGTAGCCAAACTCAAAACATGTTATCGTATAACCAACTTTCACAATCGTCGTCCCCTGATTATTCACAAAGAAACAAACTATACCAGCTTATACATCCGCCCCCAAAATATCTCTGCATTGGAGTCTGCAATGTTACATATTCAAATGAAAATATATTTATATCATTTGTGGAATTTTCACAGTAGTTTGTACTGCACTGTACCTTTTGTCCTATTATCTGTCTACATAATTTTCACCTTGAGGGAGTCATTTTTTCAGTCACATGAGAGTGTATGTTTTCTGTCGAAGAGAAATGTCTTGAATTCTGCTCTGTAATGTCTGAGCTCTTCAGTGTGGTGAATGCTGTGCATGTCTTTTCATCTCGGCTGGCCATCAACAACTTGGGGATTGAGCTACAGTACTTGGAAAGGCTATTTTTTTTCTTTTTCCCTATGAGAATACAACTTGTAGAAACCGCAAGAAACATTTGCTTTGGCACAGATTTACATTGTAGTAATGTCCATTCCTTTAAACGCCATGGCCTGTGATCGTTACTACAAACACAAGTGGGCCATTGTGATAATCCTTGGCTCAGTACACTGTCACTGACCAGTCTATGTGTTTGTGTATTGCCGTGTCAGTCTATCCTCTCCACTGGTGTAATGTCAATGCACTCTAGTGTTTAATCGTTCCGCGCATAAACCCTGCCATCAATCCCCTCTCTGTTTTTGACTCTTGCTCTCCCTTCCCCTCTCTCTCTCCACTCTTGCTTTGTTTTCAGATCTGGGTTTCTTGGACATTTTCCTTTGAGCCCCCCTTGAAGAGAAGAGGCTCCATTTGGGGATTCTGGTTCTGGCCCATGAAACCCTTGATCGATCCATGTAATCCCATGGTGGGCATTGGGAGAGACATCGGCAGGGGAGGGGACATGGAGGTGGGGCTCATGGTGTTGGCTCCGTTGCCAGACGTGGCGAGCAGATTTGCCGTGGAGATTGGGACTGATGTACAGGAGATGGGCATGTCCAGGCCTTGCTGGTTGCACTTGTTATTGAGGATGCCCCCGGTTCCCAATCCTTCGCTACCAATGCTAAGACCCATCACATTGTTGTTGAAATGATGGGACTTGTAATAATGGTTGAGCGTGTCTGATCGGCCGATGTTGGGGAGGTTGACGATTTCCGGGTGATGTCTCCGCAGAGTTCCGTCTCCTCCACCACAGGATTGCATGGTAGATCCACCCGAGATGCCACTTCCGGTGCCAGCTCCGATTTCATCTTCCACGTTGATAATCTCGATGGCTCGGGCCGGGCCATGGTGCTTATGCATTTGATGCTGCTTCCTAAGCTTATAGAACACCACCAACATCACGGCAGCCATAAAGGTAATGGCCACAAAGCAGCCAATGATAATCTTAGTGGTTTTCATCACATCATCTAGACCTGGAATATTAGTTACATCCATTATGGACACAGTCACTGCCTTTTCAGTAGCTCTGTTGGCTCGTGGGGACAGCGAGGACAGACCAGAGAGGGAGGGCGTTATGGTGACCCCTGGCCGGCCCTCCAACACCCGTCCCGAAACAGTAGGACCCGGGAACTCTATTAGCGTCTCATTGATGTACTGCCTCGCTGAATTCTCTTCTTGTACTGTCTCCACAGTCTCCACGGTCACCGTGGTGAAGTAACTGTATGCGTTAGAGGGGTCAGAGGCAGACACATTAAGGACGGCTGTGGCGGTGGTATTGCCGGCGGAGTTAGTCACCATGCAGGTGTACTGGCCAGTGTCTTGCACGGTGACGTTGGTGAAGTTAAGTGTTCCGTCGTGGAGCACCGAGATCCGCACTCGGTACGATCCGTGGGTCATCAGGGTGCCATTGGGAGTGAGCCAGTTCACCGACGTCATGGAGGTGCCGGTGCGACATTTCAGCTCGGCGGCCATGCCCTCCGTGACGTTGAGGTCAGTGGGCGGCTCCACGATCACCGGAGCATAGCAGGTGAAGTGACTCTGATCCAGCTCCCCGATGTACCTGCCCTTCAGCCCCGGGGGGGCGTGGCAGCGGGCACAGCATGTGGTATTACTGGGCACCGTCTCCTTCAGCCACCAGCTGAGCCACAGCACATCGCAGTTGCACACCCACGGGTTGTGGTTGAGGTGCACCCTCTCCAGCTGGTGCAACGGGGTGAAGAGGTCATGGGGCAGGGAGTGCAGGGAGTTGTGGGAAAGGTTGAGCTCCTCCAGGTTCTTGAGGTCATCGAAGGCGTTGCGCTCGATGACCGACACCCTGGAATGCATCAGCCACAGTTTGCGTAGCGACACCAGGCCCTGGAAGGATCCAGGTCGCACTATCCCCAGCTGGTTCCCAGACAGCTCCAGCTCCTCCAGTCGCACCAGCGGAGTGAGGTTGGGGATGTCCTTCAGGCCACACATGCCCAGGTTCAAGAAACGCAAGTTGACCAGACCCTCAAAGGCGGCCTCGGAGATGAAATCCAGCTTCCTGAGTTCACCAAGGTCGAGGCGACGCAGAGAGGGAACGCGGTGAAAGGCGAAGGCAGGCAGCGTCTCGATGGGGTTGTTCCGTAGCCATAGCTCCCGTAGCTTGCTGAGGTACTCAAAGGCTTGCGACGGAACAACTGTAAGACGGTTGTCAAACAGCTCCAGCGTGTTGAGGTTTGGAAGCCCATTGAAAGCTCCCACCTCAATCTGTCGGATGTGGTTCTTAGAGAGCTGCAGGATTTCCAGGTGCCGAAGATGCTTAAATGTGTCAGACTTGATCACCTGATATGGGCGACAAATACAAATTGGTTTAGTAAATAAATAGTAAATACACATACTATTAGTATCACCAAGTATAATCCTTTTTTAACCTTATTTGTTTTGTTTGTCCTGCATGCAGGCCAAAGCCATTTAAAGGGCATTTTTTGCGATGTTCAATGTAAATCCCAATTTTCTGATGTGAAGAATTCAAACTATAGTGTGGCAAAAAAGTAGTATTAAGTAGTAAATGGTAAATGGTGCATTTATATAGCGCCTTTATCCAAGGCGCATTACAGAGATTGTGCATTACATTCACCCATTCACACACCGATGGCAGCGGAAACCATGCAAGGCACCAACTAGCACATCGGGAGCAATTAGGGGTTCAGTGTCTTGCTCAAGGACACTTGGACAGTAACTCTGGGGGAGCCCGGGTTCGAACTGGCAACCTTAGAGTTACCATCCAGGCACTCTACCCCTGAGCCACCGCCGCCCCCACATTTCACAGAGATATACAGATACGTTTTTTATTTTATTGCCACGTAATATGTAGGTTTTAGGTTCAAATTGGTGATGTTTTTGGGTCGCCCGCTGGCCAAGTGGTCCAGGCGCATGCCATATATAGGCTTTGGCCTGACAGCGCGTCCCGTTCATGACGACCTTTACTGCATGTCTCTCCCCTTCTCTCTCTCCCTCTTTCCTGTCTATTTTCACTTGATACTATCAATAAAGGCAGAAAAGCCAAAAACAAATCTTAAAAAAAATAAAAAATAAGTGATGTTTAGCTTTTAGAGACCACGTTTACCTGAATGGTATTCTCCTGTAGATTGAGGTATCTTGTGTTCTCTGAAATACTGTCAGGTACTTGATCGAGAGTCTTCCTCGTACAGATGACACGGCTCGCCTGATTGGAGCAGGTACAGGGACTGGGGCATGGGGGTGCGGCCTCTGTCAGCTGAGGTCCATGGTTGTGGAACCACAACAAGAGCTGGACCAACCAGAGGAGGGGGGAGGGGGCACAGGGGCTGGTCACCATGACAACACGCATGGCAACTGAGTCATGACCCGCCCCTATTCCAATGATGTCTGTAAGTCACCTCCAAACTCGGAAAATTAAGTGCTTTCGTCGATACTCATTATTCTACGCTCCCATTCTTGAGTTTTTGCTTCAAGCAGTCCCTTTCAAATACTGTGTGAAAGAGGGCGATGTAATATTGAAAACTCAGCCTGTTTATCATTAATGGATTCTCATTTTACTTTGCACATATTTGTTTGAATATCAAACACCTCGTATTTTTCAACGTGTCAATTTAGGGAACTATGAATTTAGTTCCCATGACATTTATTGGAGTAGAGAAAATTATGGGGAGGAACTTGCTCTTGAAAGAGATGTCTCTGTGGAGGTTGAGGCTCGTCTGGGGGGAGAAAGAGAGAAAGAGACAGGGTCAAATAAGTACATTGTGCAGTAAGACTTAACATATTGCACTAGCATATAGAGTTATACAATACATGCAAATACACTCAGCCTAGAATCTAAGTCAGAACAGCTTAGGGTGCCATTGTCATGTGAATGCAGTATAATAGTGAATGTGCCAGACCGCATGGAAAGCCAAGATGGGGTTTAGTGTTAAGACTAAAGCAGTGGCTCTCAAATCCTGTCCTGCAGTCTAACTGGTGAGTCAGCTGCCATTTTATTCTCAGGTTGAGGTAAACATCTGGGTCACGCAAAAACAATTCTAAGAGCTCAAGCTGGATCATGAACGCTGCAGTAGGCCCATTAAGATGACATCAACATGGATTTTAGCCCGGAGTCTTACCCGAGTTTCATTGCATACACAGCTAAGTCCTGAGTGTTATATTAGCACTCAGGACTTTACTGCGTACTGGCTAGACACACAAGCCCGTTTAAAATAAACAATTAATACACCAAGATATTACATGCCCTCTAAAAGGAAATGGGTGTGTTTGCACGCATTCACAGACACACACACACACACACACACACACACGTCACACACACACACAGAGCATTGTTTTTGTTATGCCTGCGCCTACGTTGTCTGGTTAGGACAGGAGGCCAACCGATGATAGTGTTGACATACTGTAGTCACAGTGTGTGCATAGGGGTCATTGCGCTCGCGCACGCAAGCATGCATGCACGCACGCACACGCACACGCGCACACACACACACACACACACACACACACACACACACACACACACATACACACACACACACACACACACACACACACACACACACACACACACACACACACACTTGTGTGTGTTATTTAAGAGATGATGGAGAGCTATTTTTTTCCAAAAGCATTTTCCATAATTAAATGCAATGAAAATGAATAGCTTGTCACCTCTCTGCTCTCTGCTCTGTTTTAGACAGGTGAGAGATGAGGATTATAGCACAATTTACACACATCTGCTAATCCTGGGGTATGGTGCATTTAACCGCTTAAACCGTATATATAGTCGACCGGGTTCCTCCAGGGCTCTATACTCTGTTCACGCATTCCTCCATTTCTCACCACTACACCAAATCCCTTTGTCGGAAATAGGCAATATATAAGCTCACAAATCGCCGCAACGCCACTCAATATTGACGCGGGTTCATGTGGTTTAAGTTACGTTGAGATCAAAGTTCACCTCAAATGTTGATTTGGATTTCACCTTGATCTACATGTTGCTAGTCTAACGTGGGGTTTTAGCCGCAGAGGTGACATTGATAGAACTGTACTTGACATTTGTCTTCATAGCCATGTGGTAGAATGCCCATGTGTTACAGCACACCTATCAACCTGTCTGATTGCGTGATTTGACCAACTCGATTTATGGTTCTGACCAAGCAATCTGTGACCTTGGAGATCTGCTATTCTCATCAAATGTTCACCTGTACGTTTGCCCGGGACCCAAACTAATGAAAATAGCATGTATACAAGCTCACAACTCGTTGCTTCGTGCCACATTGTGAGCTTGCATATCTACTACTTGAACAAACTTTTTTTAAATTGGGTATATCGCAATTATTCGATTTATTTGATTTATGGAATCCTTTTGAAAAATGTTGGAATTGTTTTTAATTGATGAAAAGATGTGATTTTATTTTTTTCTTAAACATAAAATCTTTTTAAATAACATATATAATCAACAAAACAGTGAGCTATAATGCTTGGAGTGCACTTTTGTACCATCAACTATACATTTGTATTGTGCCTGTGTCTCACCGCAGGTCAGGCTTTGGTGATGCCTTGTTTTAGAACCCCGGAAGGACTCCTTGGGGGATCGGCCAAGTGTGGCGGAGTTGGAGGGTTCTTATATTTAGCCTACTGTAGTAGTTTGGGGAAAAGCTATTTTTAGTATCCTTGGGTAGGGAGCACTTCATTAAAAATATTTTGTGATATTTGAACGATCACTTATTCAATATACCTAGATTATTGTGCACCAGGTTAGGTCTTTGATTATCAACTAGTATATTTTACTATCTGTAGGTAGGACAAGCCTGGTACTGTAGGGGAAGTAAGCATGAGGCTAGGGCGGGTACAGGCTTTAGTTGAGACACACTATGGCCTGGGCCACGGCTCAGTGGTCCATGCACCTTGGCATGGCGCGGGTTCGACTCCTGATCCCGACGGCCTTTACTGCATGTCTTCCCCCCCACCTCTCTCCCGATTTCCTGTCAGCCTACTGTCTGTCCCTCCATAAAATATATAAAATAAAGGCGAAAGCCAAAGAAAAACAACCTAGCTCAAACCCTAACAGAGCAGCGCATGTCCGACTGTTGTTTCCGCATGTCGGTCCGTTGGTGTGTCTAATCTGCGTGTGCATCCCGACTAGGCCTGGGAAAATAACCGAAAATAATATCAAAACTGATATTTAGAACGAACAACCGACTTTATCTTGCTGGTAGGTTGTCGAAGAAAGGTTTTTAAATATTTTATACCAAATTAACACAAAACGATGCAAAAAAATGATTATTTTATAATCTACCAAATTGATTAACCACATAACCCTGATATACCTTGTTTTACAATGGTGTCGTACAGAAATAACAATCTACAAGAGATAGCTTGAAGATTAAGCTTGTAGACAGAGCTTGTAGATCTGCTATGAGGCAAACATTTGGAATAACCGGGATATTGATTTGAAATCATATCGCCCACCCAGCTCTACAGGAGGTTGGAGCTCTTGGAGATCAAATCATGCCAGACCTTGTTGGTAGAGACAGGCCAGATTGCGGTCTCCTGCAGAGGTCTCCACATTTAAAGGGCACGGCCTCAAAAGTGTGGATTTGAATTAGCTTACACTTTTTTTTTTAAGTTCCCCCCCCCCCCCCCTAATTTGGCCATTCTATCTGCATGGTACATTTATTTCATGGGAATTCACTGCTGGAAAATAAATAAAACTAAACAAAAATAACACCAGGACTGCAGGACCGTTTCAATTAAAGAGCTCTTTTTATGTGGCTGAGCTACTTTGTCAACCTTAACATAGTGTCTCATATCTAGTCTAATCTAATGTGTTAGGTTGGATGACCTGACTCGTTATACAAATGACTAATGATGTCAGATGCAGAGGTTCATGGCCTGCATGATACAGCAGTGGAGTAACAATAAAGCTCAGGTTATGTTATGCATAAGTTATGCAGCAATTACAATATGCTGGGATAGTGTTTTGGTCCTGAAACCATGCTGCCTGTATACACAATTCACACAGTTGTAAGCTGGCCATAATCACACAAAATTCCCATGGACTGAGTGGATAAATCCTTGCCAAAAATAAAACAATGACAGAATTTTGAGCAACAAAGGAGGAGGATTGAAAACATGAAATTCCTTTGATTCCTTGGACCACAGAATGCCATTTCAATGCAATTAATACGCAATTTGAGTTAAATGTTTGTCTTGTCATAATTTGTGTGGCAGACAGGAAGACATGCCAAATCGCCACAACACAATGTAGATAAATGACTGATGAGACAGAAACGAATGCAAACGACTGAGTTACATACCTATAGTACAGAGAGAAATGGCTGCTATAGACTCCCCAAATGTAGAAGATTTGGTCAATTAATGCTTCCGCCACAGAGAGATACTGCTCACTGCGTGTTCAAACACTTTCTACCTACTAAGTACCATCCTGTCACTAAAACCTGCCCTGTTTGATCAAAGGGGACACGCTATTAGGCTACTTTTAGCTCACAGAGTAAAATGCTGTCACTTTTTGGGGGAGAGACTTTTTGACGACCCTTTGGATTTCTCCATCATTTTACACCATGATAGACATGGTGTTTTAAAAGGTTTAATGGCAGCCCTTAGCATCCCCTCTCCTATGCAGCGGATGCATGCGCTCCTAGAAACATGGTTGCTGTGGCAACCAGCTCACTCACCATCTTGTGTTTCAGTGTCCAGTGCCCTGTTCTACAATACTGTACTGTATTTGACTAACCTTAATCGTATGCACATCAGTCACACTAAAATTGTAAACGAGTTGAACTTAATAATTGAATGAATTTCCTTTTCGAGCTTTTTGCATTTTTTGCCCGACTGTTTAAAATCCTGCACTACAGACAAAAAGACAGAAAAGTGAAAAATGTTGTGAGGTTATATATGAGGATTAAATATTTCTTTACTTTAAATCTGTCTTTGAGTAAAGAGATTTTATTAGCAGGTATCGCAAACCTAAATATACCCTTCCCAAAGTCCACGGATTCAATCCACAAAACAACATATGAGTATGAGCTTGAACTTTGGCCCTCATTTAGACAACAAATGGAATAAATGCACCACAGATCTTATGTACAAAGGCTGAGGACTGGGTCAACAACCGACTTAACATTGTGGTGAGAACATTTACTTAAAGCAGCCATTAAGAAAGCTCATAAGGGAGTCTATGCTAAATATAGATTTTTTTCAAATGTCCCACTCCATATATTCCTTTAACACTTCACTAGCAAATACATGTACTGTACGTACGCATGCATGCATGTGCACACACGCGCGCGCACATCCACATTTTACACCCGGTATAATTGCAATATTGTGTCAGTTTCTTTTTCATAGCCCTCATTATGCTCATTTCCTTGAGGACTCTCATCCCCACTCTGCACCAAACAGTCACACTCAGTTATTGTTGTGCAACCCATAAATTCACAATGTCAGATTTGTTTTTGTGTTTTTCTGAGTGGCTTTCTCCATTCAAATGTATGATCCTCATCCATGACTTGACAGTTCAAAGGATGATCTCTGAAAACAAAAACACCTCAACACACAGAGATAATCAGTTGATTATTATATCACTGTTTCTCAATGTCTGGTCCGGGGCTCCACCTGCAGGTATCCAAATGGACCCTAATGGGTTCTGTAACTGTGTACACATGGATATATTTGACATCTTATTGGGACACCAATCTACACTGTAAAATTATTGGTGTTAATTTAACTCTGAGAATGTACAAATGGAACCAAATTGACCTGTAATTTACGTGTCCATTCGGTTCCATATGTTGAGAATTCAATTAATGTTGAGGATTACCGTATATGCTTACTTTGGCCAGTGATCCCACAAATGGAGGAATTTGTTTTAAGAGCGGACAGAAATTCTGTGTATCTATTGCATCTATTTGACATCCTGCAGGCCTGCAACCCTTGAACCTTACAGTGGTTGTGTATTGTGACGGTATTTTGAACAGTGCCAACCAACCTCTCATTCTCACACAACAAAAGTGGTTAGAGTAAAAAACGTTAATGGACATCCTTGCAAATATATGGATGCTTCCAATAATTCCGAATGACAAAAGGCACTTTATACGCTACCGTAGGCTTCGATATTTAAAAATATATGTTATTTTTTTTCTATCAGCAGTGGATCTCCTCATTCTCCTGCATCTTCTATCAAATCAAAGGTTTTGGCAACTAATCATTATTGCCCATCTCTGGTATTTCTCTTGGCAGGTCGGAAGGTGTGGAAATAGCAATGACCTTTCTCGGCGATGCATGTCAAAAGAATAAGCTACAGTCAAATGCTATACCTGGAATGAATCAGCAAACAGTCTTGTTATTGTATTAACTCACCCTCTAAATGTTGTCAATGTGGATCTGATACTGTAGATACACTACATGACAGGAAGCGAAGAACAATGTACATGACTCCTCATAGCTTAGAGATTGTATTAATGTTCTATAAGGCCTGTTACCTACCAATATTAGTGTGTTTTACTTTCACTTGACTGAAATCAATGGGGGTTTTTTTCACTCTGCATTTTTCTTATCCCTGATCTTAGCCCTTTGCTCATGTCAATAGCCGGTTGCAACGGTGTAGATATTGATCTATTCAATCAGGCCTAAGAGAGAGCGCTCAGTCGTGAAAAGACAAATTAGCTGCAAGCTGCTGACCAATTGCTACAACCCAATCACATCAATGTAATGGCATGACTCTATCAATGGCTCATTCCCCACAACTGGAATCATTAGAGTTTATTATGCAGAGGCGCAAAAAAAATATATAATTGTGGCATGGTATTTAACCTGCACTTAAAGCCCATGAGCATCAGTTGTGGGCAAAGCTTTCGTAGATCTACAAGCTCACAGCTTGTCGATCGGCTATTTTCAGCAAATGGAAAACAGAAAATACACTAGCACAGAGCCCTGAGGGACTCCACTCAACCATATGGGGTTTAAGTGGTTTTAATAAAGATTTAGGGATTGAGGCATGTGGGCTGTTATCTGCTATAGCCTTCACACAAGGCCCAATTAGAACTCACGTATTTACAGCTGGTCTAGGAACACAAAGCGACACACAGGTGCAGCATGCAGGGCTAACATCATCTAGGCTACTGTAACTATGACAACACTAAATTGATTCAGAACGTGGGAAATCGAGATAGGACGAGGGCGCTATTCTCCAGTATTGTGGGAACCATGCATGTATACAATAATTGGAAAATAAATCAACTACAAGGACAAAATCATTCTTGACCAGTGATATAGCCTATAATATGTCATAATTTATCAGATCTATCTAGCCTAATCATGGGGGGGGGGGGGTCATTGCAATTCAGGACTAATAACGAGTCAAACCATTCGTTTAGAATAAAACCGCACAATCCCTTCTTGGCATGAAGCTCCTAGGATTATATCTCTTATCTCTCTCTCAATTCCGTTATAACATGCAGAATGGCCTTATTCATCTATGCAGCTGCGCTTCGCTACGGCGCACCTTCTCTGGAAGGCAATTGAAATTCTGAATAGGCCTAATTCTGCACATGCTGCTGCATTACAAAATGGCTTGCATCCATTCTCTCTTTTTCTGGGTAATGACAACACCATTGGACAAAGATATATATCAACAACGACGACAATGATACTGTATAGCCTTAATCTTTCGTGGAAAAACAATGTCAGTGGTCAGTGTTATTAGTATGCTTACATAAATGTGTCATTTGATTTCCAACACCTTTTCATGGTCTATCGTGTAAATTCGACTGACATCGACACTGACTGTATATTTATTATTTGACATTTGTTCCCTTTCCAATCGTGGCAAATTCACCCATTTCATCATTCCCATTAATTGACTCCAGCATCCTAACAGATGGTACAGTAGGTATGAAATGCAATAATTACGACGGCCATTTCAAACCTTTTCTACCTGTGCATCCAACAGACACATAGCCTACCTTAATGTTTCGGTGGCTGCGGTCGTGGACTCGACGTTTTCCTCTCCTTTTCGTGTCCCTCTCCGCTCGTCAGTTTTTTTAACCTCGCTATCTGTCTCCCCGTTTCTCTTCCCTAAATTGATTCGCTCGTTTCCATCCACGGAGCTGCCTCTTGTCTTGTTCCTGTCTTTCCGCAGCGCCAACGCAACGAGGGGAGGCTACGGCGATATGGCAGCTGAAAAAGGCGAGCACAATCCAACAACACACGCACACACATACACACACACACCACACACACACAAAGACACACACACACACACACACACACACACACACACGCCGTAAAATATAGTCGATCGGATGAGAATATTGAAGATTATGGCGCGTTATTTTCACTCAGAGAGCACACGTTTAGAATGAGCGCATCCAAGCCTTCTCATCCTTGGAGACGCGCAGGCAGCAAACGGGACGGCGCCCGCTGGGCAAAGCATTTTGCGTCCAGCATAAGCGGCTCTTTACGCACATTCCGTATGTTTGAATCTGAATCCCACTAAGTGAGCATTGGAAGAAGAAGAAGAAGAGGAGGAAGAAGGACCAACAGTTCTCAAGGAAAATCCAGAGCTCATCAGGTGCAAATGATTTGGGTAATGATTTTAGTAGAGGGCTATCTATAGGGGTTGTTTGGGATTTTGCCTCCAGTTTGTGGGTTTGGTCTCAAGAGATTTAATCATCATGCCCCCTCAGTAGCCCAGAATTACATGATCAGTAGGAATTGATCCCATTCACTCATGTTAAAATGTAATGATTTTGGGCAGGTTGCCATTGATTTTGGGACATTTTCTGATTTTGGTCAATTCTTTTTCCAGATTATTCAAATTGGGTCAGTTAGCTGTAGTTTAAAATGGGTAGAAATACTAGGCGATTTCTGGCCAGTATAATCATCATAGTATCGACATTGCCCTAAACCCCATAAACTTTATTTTGTTATTTACTACTGTGCACATTTCTAATTAATGCTCATTGCCAACACAGACATTTTGGTAATGACCATGAGTAAACTTGGCTCCTACTGATGAGGCCTTGCGACCCTAACTGATAATTCACTTCTTCACCCCAAAGTAGTTCTCAATCAGGACTTGGGTCTATGCATTAATTTACCCACCATCCAAACTGCAATGTCATTCCCCTCATCCACACTTGGAGAGCAAGCCTTTGACAGGCCCTGAGGTTTCTTTACTAAACCCAAACTCTTACTGTTCCTGGGAAAACCTTCAAATGCACGTAAGAAACATTTGCAGAGCACTGAGTGAGAATAATAATAAAGTTCCAGAGTTGAGCACTGTGCATTTCCAATTAGTGAATTGGAAAGGATGTACTGATGTATAGGAACGGTAATAGCCAATAAAGATTGTACTGTTAGTCCATAAAGATGCCTTTTTCTTTCACTAGAGGCCCTATACCAGTATCGATCAATGCTGTGTGTATGTCCTCACATGTCAGATGCCTAAGCAACCCCCTTTATTATGCCACAGGCGTATTCTACCAACAAGAAGCTATCACAAATACCAATCTGATGGTGCAAAATCAGCCACGTATATAGCTCTTCCATATATGCAGACTGTAAAAAACACTCGTCCCCATTCTGCCTCAGCTCATACTGTAAGGTCAAAGGACACATTGGAGCAGATATGTTCCACAAATCCCCCCCCCCCCCCACGAAGGTACAACATACTCTCCTCTCTCATCTCTCTCCTTCATTCCTTCACCCTCTCCTCCCTTGCTCCTTGACTCCTCCCCTCCCTCCCTGTGTGAATGCCGTAGTGAGCATTGTTCACAACCGCTAGCTTTCGCCGAAAGCCGCACAGCAATGAGGTCTCTGTGCCTTTTGCCTCTCTCCTCTTTCGCCCTCCCTCTCCCCTCTCCGTCGCCCGTCTCCCACCCCTCTACCTCCCTCCCACCTCTCTCCCCCCCACCTCTCTCTCTCTCTCTATTAAATTTCCAGTCACACAGTGGTGCAGAGGATATTCCTCCTTTCCCTCGCTCTTGTGATCCTGCTCATTTCCCCCACACTGGAGCTGAAATCTCACCCCTCATCCGAGCTCTCTCTCTCTCTCTCTCTCTCTCTCTCTCTCTCTCTCTCTCTCCCTTCTGGCTTCCGTTCAATGCCTCCTCTCGCTCTCCTCTTCCCGCTGTACATCTTTTTTTTTACCTTCCAACCCCCGCGCCATTTCAAATGATTCCACGGCACCAATGCCAAACCTGCAACACCCCCCCCCCCCCCAAACCCCACACACTTATCTTCCACACTCTGCCCTCACTGTGTCATTGCACTTTGCTTGAGTGCATAATGTGGGCGCACACACATGCATATACATACATGCACATTGATCTTTGAGTCAGCCCGGTCATGTACCATGCATGTCCCCACGATTCCCTGTATGCATGCATCATGCATGCATCATGCATGCCAGGCTAAGCATGTGTAAACACATGCATGGTGTTGTGATGTGTGTACATGTGTGCATGTGTGAAAGTGAGTGCAGGGGACCCTTACAGCTCCATTTTCACACTCTGAGTTAACCACTTGAACCCCAGAAGCATGCCTAGTATTCTGGGTAACATTCACCAAAAATAGAAGACCTATAAGCATGTAGATCAGTTATTTGGGGGAAAAAGCGGTCCGAGTACATGGTGTATAACTCAAGACTAAAGGGTTTAAGAGGTTAAAGCAACACTCAGTGTAATACATGTACACGTATACGCAGTGTAAAATGGACAAACACGCAGTGAGCGCTGTATTGCTTGTGTCATCAGTATGACATGGCTCCGCTCTCCGGGTGTCAGTACAGGGCACTAATCCCACTATCGAGAGCAGGCGCATGCAGCATCTCCAGTAACTCCACAAACCCCATAAACTCTTAATGCTGTGTTAGGAGCCACGGGGGAGGAAGGGAGGGATGCACGGATTTGGCAGTGCCATGCTATTGCCAGGACATATGTGGCATGCTGATAGCACTGGAGAGGTGCAGCTCACACTGTCAAGAAGCATAGCGTTGCTGTCGGGTGAAAACCTTCTATGACCAAAACATTTTCTATTACTATTTAATTATTATTATTATTAACCTATTATATATATCTTTTTTTTTATGTGAAAATATGATGAGCTTGTAGATCGGCTATTTTCCCTAATTTTGCTTGACACACTTGAACGACAAAAGTGGGGCTTCAAGTTATGCAAAAAACATAAACGTTATGGAGATATGAGGTTTCTGCCCGACCGCAATGATAGGTGGAGTACTGATAGTAATCCGCCAGCTTCCCATCCCGTTACGTTACGGTATCAGGGATGTTGGATGCGGGCCTTTGCTTGTGGTGAAAAGTTCACAGCCGCGATTAGAAATGTTTCTATTAGCGGCAGTGCTGATCTTATAGATTTCGGCAAAGGGATTTGCCAGTCCATCTGATAGCCTTAGGCGTCCAATAGGGCTCCTTAACAAAATTATATATTTATTTTGGTGGTTATTTTTAGAAATCGGCCTGAAAAGTTGGAATAGTACTCGCCGCCATCTGTGGCACACAATAAGAGAGATACTTGGGAGAGTTTAGTGTTATGCATGGTGACAATCCTGTCCCTGTCCGTGTGCGCGTGCGTGTGCACGTGCATGCATGCGTGCGTGTGTGTACATTTGTGTGAGAGAGAGAGAGAAATCCTAGTGTCACAGTATCTTAGCAACTGCCTCCATCTCCTTGGAGACAAGACCTGACATCATTTCCCGTCAGTGAGAAATCGCTTTTGGTTTGTACAAAGTGTGTTTGTACTCATGTGCGTGCATGTGTGCGTTCATTTCTGTGTGTGTGTGTGTGTGTGTGTGTGTGTGTGTGTGTGTGTGTGTGTGTGTGTGTGTGTGCGTGCGCCAATGTTTATGAGCAGACATGTTGGACACAGTATGTTGTCCAACAGAGGACATTTAAGAAAAACAAAGATTCAAACCTCGAAAGACAAAAAGGAGCAACAACAGCCCTGAAAAGAATAACATTTTACGTGTTAGAGGTCCATTTTTACAACCCAAGTTAAATTAACACTGAGGTTATTACTGCTTAGACATAATATTCACATAGAATAAAAGATAAGATCAAAATATCACTGTGTAAAATTATATTATTATTATTATTATTATTATTATTATGTGCAATAACTTTCAATGTTGATTCTAATGTGTGGTTGCAGAAAAGCAATGGTGGTGTAGAGATCAATAATATTGAAACTGCTACACTATTTGGATACTTGAGTGTAATGTTCATTGTTCAGTAGGTTATGTAGTATCTGGATTCAAACAAGTTGTACTCAGTGTTGAAGTAGAGCAATGCCCTCTAGTGAGGAGAGCAGTGAAGCACAACTAGGAGAATGGAATTGTTGGAGCAAGAATTCTCAGCACGATTTGACTGTGAAGTAGAAAGTGTACTTCAAAAGCCCAACTCTGCCATCAGTCTATTTGTTTGTTTGTTTGTTCGTAAGATTATCGCTTTCCTCTCTAGTTGAGAGATGTTGCTGGGATGATCACCCAAGACCTTGTCATGTTAAGGGTATACCTATTGCTATTGGTCTCAAGAGTACAACATTTAACAAAAGTATTTACTTTTGCCATTGGATGCCGCTCGTAGAATACACAATATAAAACATCGGACTGGAGAAAAGTTGCTTGGTTGACCGGCGTTGACCATAGTACAGTAGTCTTAATAGGCAGCATTAGCTTCCAAAATCCCCCACACAAACATAATACTTTCATGTTCTTCCATGCCCATGCTTTCAAATGACAGACCAAAGTTGAAGATCCAACTAGTACTATGGAAACAAATCGTATGTTACCTTATGCAACCTTATGTTAAACCAACACTTGTGACCTACTGTAATGCAATTTTGTGATTCAGAACAGCAAGCAGTGGGAATTTATATTTTGACATTCAGTTGAACTGATGTTTGCTAATGCATGTTTATTGAATCAGATTAATATTCAGTGGAAAAGAACACGATTAATGTACATAACTATATTATTAATGTTCATGTACAAATGTTGAAGGGCTAAGTTAAGTATAGATACCATTATGAAAGGAAGTGCTTACCCTGTAGCATGCAATTCTTTCTAGGGCAGCGTTATGGACAATTCAGAATGTACAGTACCTGCTGTATACTTAAGTTGGCCTTTCCACACTTGATATGTATATCTGGTATAGCACTATTGATCTGAATATGTTTACATCAACCAATACTGCAGGAATAATTTCCCACTTTGTGTGTTGACGTTTTGTGATTGTGCTTTGTTACATGCCCTGTGGCAATCCTCTAATGTCTTCATGTACAATGCTTGTAGGTCCTCTCTCCATGCCTCAAGCCTCTTTACAGATGACTGAGGCCTCATTCACACGTATCAAACACCAATCAAGCAAATGTTTGGTCGTGTTTTTGTTTTTTTTAGGCCACCACAATGCTTTTCCAATGGGAGTCACATGGTTTGATCAAACATTTTTGTTTGATGAGGGGGGAGGGGCAGAACACCACCAGGAATCAGCAATCAAACACAAATGTGTGATCAAACCATGTGACTCCCATTGGAAAAGCATTGTGGTGGCCCAAAAAACCTAAAAAACGACCAAACATTTGCTTGATTGGTGTTTGGTACGTGTGAATGAGGCCTGAGGACTCACCTAGAAGGTCATATAAGTTCTCTACATTAGAATTTGGTCTACAATGAGGAGTCTAGTTGATCAGCGTAAAGAGGAAGAGGAACCACCTAGTTTATCCCCCAAACCCCATCCAAATCAGTAACATATGGCATTGGTCGTCCCAAATCTGCAGTCGCCCTCTACGCCTCCCGCTTGGAGTTCAGTGACCAGATGAAAGAGGTGGTTACTGCTGGAAACAAACGCCCTACTCCCATTTTCTCTGCTCTAGTAGCCCCCCTTTTTGTCCAACTCCACCACTGGCTCAGCAGACATCACAGTTGCGACACCCACCACCTCCCTCCCTCCCTCCCTCTGCGACAGCATCAGGATCATCCTCTGTCTCTCAGGCCTGATAAAAGTATAGCAAGCTCTCACCGATATCTGCTGGGTCCAGGCCGTGCTGCTGACGGAACTCATAACTCTTCACAGAACAAGACGGTGTCCTCTGCGGTGGTAGCTTTCTCAATTCCTGTCTTGATAAGAAGATACAGTATAGGAAAATAATGGTGAATCTGGTAAGAAACATAGAATGCACTCAACCAATATTCCATAAATGTATCAAATTTAGCATCCTTTCCTCTTCAGCCATAGTCTGTCCCCAAAAAGTGAGCAGATGATACTTTCAAGTTTCAACGCAATAAATCTAGCTTTATTAAATGTCAGATCTTTGGCAGGAAAGGTCTTCCTGCCAAAATCAATGATTTTATTAAGCACAATCTTGATTTGATTTTAGAACGTCAGAGTGCAACTGTTGTTACTGGTGTTACACCTCCCAACTTCTATGAGTGACATTAGAGTGCATAAGAGAGGTGGAGTCATCTGCATATAACGATTGCCTCCAATGCGAGTATGAAATATTGCCTCATTTGAATGTAGTTGATTTCCTTCTTCCTTCTCCTGCGTTTAGTTAACTACTGGGTATAATCTCTATTGACTTGATTTAACATTCACGATGAAAACCCAAGGACAAAGGGTCAAAAGAACTGTGTTGTGTTGTTTAGAGGCAGCGGTGGCCGAACGGTTTGCGGAGCGGTCTTGAATTGCTCCCGATGTGCAGATTGATGCCTCCGCCATCAGTGTATGCATGTGTGTGTGATTTGGTGAATGCACAATCTATGAAAAGCGATTTGGATAAAAGCGCTATATATAAAAGCACAATTTACTATAATTATGGACAGACTCAGCTGGAGGCTGAATGTACTGTAGGTGGTATAAAGATAGACATTGCATTAATAATTTGGAACTGAGAAATGCAAGGTGGTCCTTCTTCATAATTTGAAAAGCAGTCAGTAAGTCCATATCAGGTACAGGATATGTAGGATACGGTTTCCAAACTAGTTCATATACCATTACCCAATTTAATTTGATCAATGGAAGACATTATACAACATCTGAAATCCTCCTACTGCTTTTTCAAAAATGTTTCACAAAAATGTTTCACTACAGATATTGTACAAATTGTCAACACATCTCTTTTCCCAGGTTATTTCCCAGAAGCCCTGAAAACTGCAGTCATCAAGCCACTCTTAAAAATAATCATCTAGACCAGTGCTTCCCAAACGGTGTGGCTAGGCAGTAGGCACACTGCAGTGGGGTGCTGCCTGTGAGACAATCCCATGTGTGTTACAACTACCCTCTGTTATTGCAATATATACAACTATTAAATATGTAATTGTTAGACAGGTGACAGGTTCATTTGTTGACCTGGCATCCTATAGCAGAGCTACCAACCTGCACACATTTTGTGTACCAACCATGCAATTCTAGGTGTATAGAGACAACTAGAATTGCGTGGTTGGTACACAAAATGTGTGCAGGTTGGTAGCTCTGCTATAGTTTGCATAGCTGCCTTCAACGTACACATTATTTATTTATAGGAACTCAAACATCAAACGCAGGAGACACGGTTAACAACTAATTATTTACTTGAATGAATAACAATGAACAAGCACACACTGTATGTATATAGCCTCGCGTAACCAGCCTTCATCTGCCTTTGCAATGAATGTTGCCCCAGGTAGAAAGTCTGGCCCCTTTCAATTGTGGGAGGACTTCACAGCCGAAATGGCGAGGGCTAATACAATACAATACAATACAACCATAAATCTCCAACACTGAAACACTTAAGTCTTAACCCATTTAGACCTGAGGAATGAAAAAATAAATGCTATATGGTAACGTGTATGAGACACAGATAGCTCCCACTCCCAGCATGAAAGGTAAAACAAGTACAAGTTACACCAGGTCTAAACTCTAAATGGGTACTGACGGAACCTAGCTGACACTACACTCACCCAGGCCAGCACTAAACACACACATAACAAGAACACAGTCTTTATAGTCTCGTCAGCCAGTCAAGGCTCAACTGTACAGGTGATGCACTCAGGGCAATCAGACTCTCGGCCTCAGGGAGAGGGGATCAGCTGAGGGAAATTAAAATAGGAGCAGGGCATGGGAGGGGCAGGAGCAAAACAGCGATAAACGGGGAGGAACTGATTTTGACTTGACGTTTGGTCTGCCTTGGGCACAAAAAGTTTGAAAACAAGGATTAGGCCCATAACAAACCACCCATTTTTATGTAAAATATTTTTTCTAAAGCTGTCTTTCATCAACTGAACAACTTCTTGGCACTAAACAATTGCTTTGATATCTTCTGCCACGCTTTGTGTGCTTTTAAAAACTGCTATTTTCGTTGCACGATAACAAAAATAGCAGATTTAAGTAGGATGAAGCATTCCTCCTTTCTGCAACAGACCAAAATAGTGTTACAGGTTATATTGGGTTGCAATGTAATTTGGGGGACTGAGGGAATGTTTGTCTTTTATATTAACTTGAATCACAGAAGTGTCATTGTGAATAGTTATGAGAGCGAGCAATGTATGCATACAAAAGAAAAATGCTATTTTGAAGCTTTTCACATCAGAGAATGAAGTTTTGATAGATGCTTACATTTATCTTTCATCTGAAGCCATTTATCTTCTCCTTGGTTCTCCTTCTCCTCTGGTTCACTTTTCCTCGTTTGTCTCTACAGTCTATCATATTCAGACGCTCCGTTTTTTAGCCCTCGCTATCAAATTTCTCAAGTCTAGGTACTTTTAAGTTGAATCTCCTCATCTTTCTGTATAACCTTAGTAAGGTTATTTAATTTGCTGATGAAATCTACAGTATAATGATTCTGTTTTTGAGCTTGAATTAATTTTATTACCTTCAATGTTCAACCTGGTCGCCAGAGAAAGCATTGTCACTCTGTTTGAGTGACAAGTGAACAAAGCGTTGAAACTGGATGTCCATAATCACAAAAACCCTAGCATTCTAGGCATGTCATAAATAATAGGCAAACATTCTGTGAAAATAAATGATCTACACGCTCATATTGCATGCCAACACAATTTGGGAGATTGCGAAGAGATTTGGTATAGAGGGAAAAAAAGAGAGGAATACAATACATTATAGAACCCCAGGGGACCCAGTCAATGAAGTATTATGGTTTTATGGTTTAAGTGGTTAATGTGTCTCTAACTTGTCGTCTCTCTCTCTGACATGATGTCCAGTCGACTGACTCTAGGATTTCAGGTTGTCACGGTATCTGTGTCACATCGACCTGCAAAATATTCTCCTATTCAGCTGTTTTTCAGTGTTCTCCACAGCAGTCTGTTCCGCATTTCCGCAGTTCAACATTTTTTTTATAGAGCAGACTAGAATATTTAACTTTACTTATATTCACTCATAGGCATACAAGACAAACATTATCTGATTATCTATGCATAGAGAACTGTCTAACATCCCACCAAGTGTATGTTGTTCCCTCTCAATGAGAAAGATATGGTACTGTAGGTACTAGGTACTGTTTGTTCTTGGTAAAGTGCAATAGTAGCATGACTTTTGTCTTTTGATAATGTCCCCAAAAATCATATGGTTTCTTCACCAAGCTGGAAGTATTTACAATTTCCAGAAAATCTAATTCTTAGTTCTGAGACGATCAACACCTCCCACACTTCCATTATGCTACAGTCCTGATTTATTTTGTGACTCTTTATGTTGAAGAACCCTTTCAATTTGACAAAATTACTCTCCTCTAAAACGTGGGAAGGTTTTGGATCATTATCACATGAGAGGCACTGGTGACCTTGTTAAACCAGTATAATAATCAAGTGTCATTACAAAATGAAATATACATTAGTTGTATTGAACACCCACTCTGACAAAGGGAAAGTAAAACTCACAAGTGAATTAACTACATAAGTTACTGTAGGCCTAGACAAATTAGCAAGTTTCAAGAGTAGCCTATGTGTGGGTTGGAGGGGTTTGTGCTACTGTATTGTATTTAACATTATTTATATCTATCTATCCATCCATCCATCCATCCATCCATCCGGTATTTTCCTTTGTAACTCATAACGGAGTGCTAATAGATAACATGCTGAAAGAGGTTATATGGGAGAAGAGAAGAGAAGAGAAGAGAAGAGTTAAGATCTGTACTGGAGGAATGAATCTGTCGCGATGAAAATATGTTGGCTTTAGAAACAGAGCCGTTTCATTACATCTTTAAGATCCACTCATTGACAGCTCTATATGTTTTTAAAGTAAAGCAAGCGGGCCGGTATACAGTACAGTAGTTCACCAGGCTGCTGCTGTCAAACCACAGTATGTTCTGTGTCAAAGGTGTGTATCCTCACCACCTGCTTACATCCTGAGGGGGGGTGTAAACATATTGCACTATATGTTCTTCAGCTTGCAACAAGACATTCAACGAAGCACATCACACCCTAACAGAGTCCTGTGAGACCTGCTTTCTGTAACCTACTGCAGGAAAAAAGCTTTAACCACGTAAACGCTGTGGAGGCAGGCTATACTTTGTTATACTTCAAATAGTGAAAATGACAGATCTACAAGGCCACAACTCAAGCCAGTGTGATACGTTGTGAGCTTGAAATATTCATGTGAAAACTGAGCGGTGCCTGCGCTCCATTACGCAGCTATGTGTGTCCCTACGACGACGTACACGTACAGTATGTATGTATGCATGTCCCTGTGTCCCTGTGTCTGTCCGGTAACACGGTAACTCTGTAATTTCTCGACTGTTTCGGACGCGGGAAGAATCAATCAGCAAATAAACTTGCCAAACTACTGTCAACAAATCTCTGAGTTAAACGAATAGATTAATATTTGTTTGTGTGTGTGCGTGCGTGCGTGCGCCTGCCTCTGCATTTAATGATGTGGTTTCTGAATATTGTTGAATTAATTATACCTCCAGACTTCAGCAAAGGTTACATGTTTTCCTCAGGTGGTGTGATGATGTCTCATCACGGCTGGTGGGAAAGATACTAGTGAATTTCCATATAATGCTCGCATTAGAGGCTCAAAGCAACAACTAGAAGAACGTCACCAACTGAATACTCTTGGACTTGAGGCGCATTTATACTGTAGGTGCTTAACCAGCGCTACAATGAGAGCACAGGGTGCTGTGTCAAGTAGCACACATCTGCATTGAGGATTGGGCTGGACTATATTTTTGCAGTTAGTGCACGGTCGCTCTAATCATCAGGAGTTTAGTGAGGGTTATTTCAGCCTGGCTGAACGACCAGGGGCCTGTTTCACGAAACTTGGATTAACTAATCCAGGATTTAGGCCAAAGCCAGGCTTTTTAAATCCTGATCTTTACAGCCTGGTTTATTCCGTTCCACTAAAGCCAAGCGAGGCTCAGAATTGGTGGATTTGGCGAGCCGGGATCAGCAAGCCAGGCTTAATAGACAGTCTGGCTTTTTGTCTCTAGACCCCTTATGTGGATCACAGATTTACTGATCCTTCTTCTTCATGGGGTATTAAGGCAGTTTGCATCCTTAATAGTTGCATTACAGCCCCCTTCTGTATATCTCATTATCTTTACTAATCTATTCAAGACTTACTGATACAAGGACTTAAGCTTCTAAAATAAATACTGCTGCTGTAATTAAAGAGAGAACATACTCTCAATAGTGGATAGACTGAATGATTAACTACCCCAAAAATATAGTTTACATTTTACCACTAGCCTACTATTAACTTAAAACAGAATTCTTAATATTGTAAGCATAATGATATTGTCGCATTGTGATATTTGGCCATAACTCCCTCCTCTGAGGGAGCTACCTTTGGAGAAGGGGGTTGTGGTCCAGACAGGGCCGGGGCATGGTTCATGTAGCATGCCAAAGTTTGTGCTATTGCCATTGAGAATGCATTGGGCGTTTAAGTTAAATAACTCAGAAACTACAAAACATTTCAAAGTAAAAAGTTCCAGCATGTGTCTCCACAGTAAGCTGAATTTTACAAAGTGTGAATGGAGTTTCTAGGTGAAAGTGATTTTTTTAAGTCCCACTATCTGCCTATAAATGTCTCAAATTTGAAAGCACTATATTTCTAAAACTATGAAACATTTCAAAGATTCCTTTTCAGGCACACATGTCCACCGTAGGATGAACCTAAATAGGTTTGAATGGGGTTTCTAGGTGTAAGTATGTAGGACTAGTAGTGGGTGAAACGTTACAATGGTAATATGTTGTAAAACAATGAGTAATGGTAATATTTAGTGGTTTTCACTTTTACAAAAAATAAATAATAATTTATATAATATAATATAATAATTCTTCTTAACCGTGCACTTGCACGACAGCAAACCTATTCATGGGGAACATTCACCAAAAGCAGCTGATCTACAAGCTCACAAGCTGTCATGATGTTGTGCAGCCTGTATATTTTGGTTATTTGATTTTATATAGTGCTTAAATTAGTCCTTTAATGCAGACCGATACAAATAAGGCAACATAAAACCATAATAATTGAATAAATCTGGAAAACATCATTGGTTTGTGATCAGTTTGACTGCTTAATGAACAGTAAAGACATCAGGATTAGGTTAAACCTGGCTGTTAGCCTGGTCCGGAGCAGGCTAAGTCCAAAGCATTAGTTTCCATGGTAACTTATGTAGCATCACTTTCATGAAACCGAATCAAGCCTCAACATATCCAGGTTAACTGGTTAAGTTAATCTGGCAAGATCAACCAGCTTTCATGAAACCGGTTAAGCACTGATCCAGGATATATTAAGCCAGGATATGTGTTAAAGCCCGGCTTAATCTCTAATCCAAGTTTCGTGAAATAGGCCCCAGTTGTCTGGATAATGTAGTAAACATAAACATAGTGTTCTCTGGGTGAACTCTTCAGCTGCACCTCCTTATACAGTAGTACGGTACTAGGATATTCTAAAGTAATCTAGTGTCAAGCTGTGTTTTGTTCTGCTTTTAACTGTGTTTTTGTACTGTTTTAAACCTGTACGGCGACCTTGAGTGCCCTGAAAGGCGCCTTATAAATAAAATGTATTATTATTATTATTATTATTAATCTGCCTGGAAAGATAATAACAGTAGCCTACATTTTTGGGTGGGGGGGGGGGGGGTCCACACATGACAGTGAAGTGACAATTTAAGGACAATTTTAATAAAAGAAAGAAAGAAAAAGACCATTACTGCATCAAGAGTAATCAATCAACAAACTATAGAAACTGGTCAAACATTGGCCAAATTGTCAAATACTAGACTGGTGCCCGTCTGTAGAGCACTGAGTCGGTAACGAGTTGGAGATTCATGCCCCACCCGGCTATGTAACGTGGTGACACAAAACATTGAAAATAGCCCATCTACGAGGCGTTGTGACTTGTGAGGTCTGTTGTTTTCACAGTATTTATCTGTGGAACCGAGTCAAACTACAGAAAATGTAATGCCTCAACTCTATACAAGTGCTTGTCAGGGTGGGGGGTCCCCAGTTCAAATATGATTGAGAACCACTGGCCCACCTCCTCTGTCAGAAGGTAACCTCGCATCACCAGGCTTTCCACTGCAGTCAGCAGCAGGATATCTCAGAAAGACATGAACGGATTTGCACACTTTTGTGGGAGCTGGTCATGGGCCAAGCAACAATGGATTAAAGGGCTTTTCTCCTTTCCTCTGTGTCTGTGAGCATTGCAATGCACCTACAGTGAAATTCCTTCAAAGATACTTGGCCAATAAGATTCAGATTCCTTGGCCTATAAGGTGGAAACCCCTATATGCTGCAGTGAATATGTATTATTATTGTATTGTATTGTATTGTAGTGCTTCTGTAGTTCCCTGTACCATTTAGGCCTATTTGGAAACAGTTATACATTTAGACTTGTTTTGGTGGTGTGTGTGTGTGTGGGGGGGGGGGGGGGGGGGGATTTGTTGTTGTTGTTGTTAATCATCAAATAAAGAAATATTGTATGATTGTATTGTATGATTTCCTGGAATAAAACAAATAAGTAAAAAAAATATATATATATATATATATATATATATATATATTTCATGAGATGACAAGCACTTAACATCTATTTCATGGAGTGTGACAAAATTTTGCACAGGATCCGGCCAAGAAATCACCTTCCTTACATAAGAACTACAACTTGGTGTGTTGTCAGAGTCTAACCACCAGGTGACACTGTTGCTCAAAAATTAATTTAACATCAACCCAAACAACCAAACTCTAATCAATTTTCTTTACATTACTTATACTGTAGGCTACTTGATACCTATTGCCATACTTGACTTGTAAAGAAAAGGTTCAAAAGTCAACAAATTGATTTGACATAATCACCAATTCCAATTTCTTGAAAATGTAGGCCTACAGTATGTTTGTAAATGATTTGATGTCAACAAGTTACTATACACTTTTTGTAAGAAAATCTTCATTCATAGCTGCACCAGTGGTGGAAAGTAACTAAGTACTCAAGTACTGTACTAAGTTTTAATTTTTTTGTCTTTTTAGTATTTCAGGTTTTCAATACATTTACCCCATTACGTCCCAGAGGCAGCATTCCATGCTGCGAGTTTCAGAGATGATTCAAAATGCATATTCTGTAATGGTAATCACAAATCCAAGAACTGTACTGAACTGACTGTTGAACTAAGAAGAGAAACACTGAGGAAACAAGGCAGGTGTTTTGTATGTCTGGTAGGCAGGCATGTCGCGCGTAATTGTAGAACGCAGGGCATTCACTGTGAAGAGTGCGCAGACACCACAAAACAGTTTACAATCAAACAGCCAGTCAATATACAGCGCATGATCCACGGCTTGCCAAGCCGTGCATATCCACGGATACCCCAAGCTGTGCATATCCACGGCTTCCCAAGCCGTGCATGCCTATTCCCACTATAGGCTGAGGAAGAAATGCCACTTGACAGTTTTCAAATCAGCCTCATGGTGGCGCTACAACAGGCCAAGTTGCGTCTCTCTCTCACACACAGTCACACAGTCACACACACACAGTCACTCACACACACACACACACACACACACACACACACACACACACACACACACACACACACACATACACATACACATACACACACACACACACACACACACACACACACACACTTTATAGTCTACTACAATTATTAGAAAACGTAATAGTAGTTACTTTTTAACGTTTATATGGATGATTTATCTAAGGTATTAAATGCATGTGGAATAGGGTGTTGGGTTGGAAACCTGCTAATGAATCACCTTATGTATGCAGACGATTTGGTCATTTTTAGTCCAGTGCTGGCCTTTAACAGCTGCTGAGTACATGCTCACAGTACGGTGCTGACTTTGACATTAAATATAATGCAAAAAAAAGCAAGATTATGATTATCCGAAGCAGGCATCTAACCTTTCCTGACTTTTACCTCTCTGGCTCTGTCCTTAGTGTCTGCAGTGAGATAAAATATTTGGGCCACATCATCTCAAATGACCTCTCTGATGACAAGGACATATACAGACAGCGTCGGAAGCTGTATGCGCAAGGAAACATGCTGTGTAGAAAATTTAGCATGTGCTCAGTACCGGTGAAGATTTCACTTTTTATATCATTTTGTACACCCCTGTATACCGCCCACCTGTGGTGTCGATACAAGCAAGCCAGCATCAGACGTTTGACAGTGGCCTACAATGACTGCATGAGGCTGCTACTGAGAGCTCCAAGAAGCTCCAGTGCAAGCCAAATGTTCGTCAGTGTTGGGGTCCCCACCTGCTCTGCTGTGCTACACAATCTCATGTATAGATTTATGTGTAGAGTATCGGAGTCATTAAATGACATAATTTATGTCATTAATACTAACCCAATACGAAGTTCTGTCAGGTTCTCCTCCAGACTGTGGAACCATTGGCGAACGTGTCTATATGTTCGAAACTGAACCTGGTGGAACTCATTTTATTGTATATTTCTTTCTATTTTATTACTTCTTATCTATTGTATTGTTATTTTGTACTGTGATATGGATTCCCCTGAGTCTGCAATAAAGATTGAATTGAATTGAATTGTAAAGCCTACATTAACCACGTCAGACCCATACACTTGGCTATTTGAAAATAGACGATTTACAAGCTCACAACGCTTTACAAAGCAACACGTTGTGAGCTTGTATCTGCTACTCTCTAAGGGCTCCATTTTTGTCAACGCTAAACCCCTTAAAACTACAAGCCCCCAACATGGGATCTTATTCTGGAAACTTGTGAAATGATCTTATTCTGGAAACTTGTGAAATGATCTTATTCTGGAAACTTGAGTATTTTTATCTTGATGGCAATAATGTTGTACTTTTACTCAAGTACATTTTGAATACTGGTACTTGTAACCAAGTATTTCTACATTGTGGTATATTGCTACTTTTACAGGAGTACTTCTTGCACCAGAGCTGCACACAGTGTTGGTAGGCTATCCAGTATCCAGTGGCCCATATATCTATTTATTTATTTCCCATCTTTAATGTACTTGTGTATTTTGTTCTGTGCAAAATGTACTGTGCCCGGTTATTGTTAGTGTACCAATTTGGAGTATTGTTGTATATATTGTATATAGGTTTATGGGGGTATTGTCATGGATTTAGTATTGGCTGTTGTATAATTTGACATGTATGATGTAGCTTTGAAGTGTAATTTTGTTTCTGTCTCTTGGCCAGTACCCATTTGCAAAATTGTTTTTACTGGTTAAATAAAGGTAAAAAAAAACAAAAAAAACAGTAATAATACAATTTATATAGACCTGGGTAGCTATATTTGTACAGTATATGTACTGTATATCCAGAAGTATTCAACAGGTTCATATTGTAGGCCTACTACTTTGGTGTTTCTGGGGATCTAACCTGTTTGTGCTCAGACATGAAGTTCAGTCCATAGCCTATAAGTCAGTCTATAAAACAAATGTGTATTGTATTGATTTACCACTGTGTGTAAGGCAAGGCTGTTCCAGACCATGTAAGCCATATTAATCAACGCGCTATCTGCAGTGACATCGGTTGTACACGAATAAATCTATCTGCAATGTAAAGCTGTCAGTGTATAGGCTACTGTATCCGCTCCCAGCACAGGGCGTCTGATCAGATTGGGGACGTGCTGATCAGATTGAGACCACATGTACCCCTAGCCTTGACTTGGTAGCACTGACAAATGTGCGGCGGGACGGCCACAACAAGCTGCGCACTCAGCAGGGGTGATTATTACATTTAATCACTGGCCCCCTATCGCCAACCCTTACGCAGTCCAGCCAGGAACCTCGCCCCAAGGTTTGATTTACCCGCCCTCTTCCCAAGGAAAAATCTCATTCACGAGACGGATTGCTGAGCGGGTCTCTCCGACCGGCCCTATAAATCATTCTTTAATCAGAGGGCTCTGAGATTGGGCGCAGACACCCACGGGAGCCAACGCTGACACCTCAACTCCTCCCCGCCCCATGTGCGTCTCTTTGCACTCTTCTGGAGTTTTCCCTTTTTCCCCTCCTTGCTCTTCTGGCTCGTCTCCGCTTGTATCAGTCATGTTGAGAGTGAGAGGGATGACCTGGGCGGGCATCAGGCCCCCCCCACCCTCTGCTCTTTCCACTAAACACTCCCACCCAAAGTCCAACATGACAAGGGCCGAGATGTCTGACTTCAAGTATACAGTATAGGAGGAAACAAGAAAGACTCCTAACTTCTAATCAATCATATTTGGTGAAGGCACCTTGAGGAACTAGTATATCTCTGCTGTCGGGAGGAAACCTCTTAACTCCAAAATCTTCATTTTTCAGGAAATGTAAAAAAAAACATGTAAAAAATGTAAAAACATTTTCAGAAATTGAAGAAAACCTTATATTTTTGAAACAAAGCAATACTCCCTCATCAAAGTTGGTATTGTGACTTTGTATATTGTCACATACTTGCATGTGTCATTATATTATCAACACTTTACCCGAATACAGCTCAAGTGGAGTTAGGTGGTTTTCCCTGTCAAGATAGTTCTTATCAATGACAAAAAACCTCTTAACTCCACGGACAATGGATCTCCAAGTTTGATTATCACAGATGCGCGCGCACGCACGCACACACACACACACACACACACACACACACACACACACACACACACACACACACACACACACACACACACACACACACACACACACACACACACACACACACACACACACACACACACACACACACACACACACACACACACGTTCTTTTTGTTTCGTTCTTCCGCGTGGCTCTGAGGCTGAGCTGCAGTCAGTGGCAGTGCCCCCACAGAGCAGTGGAGTTAAGTGTTTCTACTGACAGTTTGAGGATCAAATGGAGGTTCTTTCAGAAGCGCTTTTTGATACTTCCCATTGGTTCAATATGGTCATAACAACACACAGGCGTAAAGGGTGTTCAGTAGCATTGATTTATGAAATAAAATCAAAAACCTCAAAAATTGAGTTATGAGGTTTCCTCCCGACAGCAATGATATTTTAATATTCAAGACTGACTGCAGGCCTCGAGGTTTACATCTAACAAATCCTGAATAAGCATTATTCATTATTGGTGGTACTTGTGAACCTCTTTAAGTACAAACAGCAGCCTGCCCTACTACCATTCCCGAGGCTTACTGCTGCTGAACTTCTTTCTGTGCTTACTCTTTTGGATAACAATCCCCATATTACCCCATAAGTCACTCCACAGTTTGACCCTGTTCATGTCTGTCGACATGAGCAGTGAGCATGCCTAATTATCTCTGCCAGGAGATCTAGTTTTCAACCATATGTGTGTGTCTGTCCACAGCTAATCATGCACACTACTAGAAAAGATTATCAGTGTCATAAGGACCTCCATTCTAGAATATCTTTCAGACAACTATGACAACTATGACAGTTTTGTGAATGAATAATCACAGAGCACGCTGTGGGAGGATTTTAAGACTCCTGTGATTTGGTGTCACATTGATGAAAGTATATTTTGGTGTGAATTTTACATGACTTGTGCCGTACAGCCCTATAAATGTTAAATGTGTAATGTGTGTATGGGTTGAGAGGCCAATCTGTCTTTTTTCCCTCTCGCTCTGCATCTCATGCGAACTGTCTTATACATGCACACTATGAGACTATGCTGGCTTGCCACCTTTCAGATAAACACGCATTTCAACCCAAGTAATTACATTTCACTTTAATGCGTAATTGATTGTCAATGTGTGTATCCATATTGTCAATAGCACTGCAGTGCTTACCAGTAGTGTGTTCTAGGTTCTTTCAGAGGACATACGATAATCATCCCCAGCATGACATGCACACGGCATAGGCTGTATATGCTTGCACGTGGTCAATGGATGAAATGGTTAGCAAAGGGTATACACTTTTTTTTTTCTCCAAAGATTTCTGCACGGCATACGGCGTATAAGAACACACCACTCGTGCTTACTTCTTACTGACTCATAAAGCAATACAAACCTGACATGTACATTTCACTACGCAACCTTTGATTGATAACTGACAAGGAATGAATAGACTCATTACACAGAACAATGAACAGGAATCTGTTCAGAATTATGTACGGGATCTACTGACATTGGAGCCGGGATTCACATGCATTGCAAAGTTGGATCCAGGGACCCTCAGGGTTCCTTGAGTGTTTCCCAAATGGACCCTTACAAAATGGTAACCCTTTGTTACCATTTTGTACACTCTCAGAGTTATGGGGGTGCTTGAAATGTAAAGGTTTGCGACTCAATAAATTAGGCTGTATAGGCCTATACATTAACATCATGTTTGTCCTAATGATGATAACATAACACACTAACTCAATGTCAAAAGATGTGACTCCATATAGCCTGTCTACACTGGCTGATCTAATGACAGTCATTCTCCTCAACGTCCTGTGCATTTTCATATGTGTAATCCCACAAAACACTGTAAACACCGTCAAGACCCAGACAGACGGGAGGATGGAGAGAGGTATAGGGCATGCCTCCAGGCAGCGATCTGTGCTCTACTGTGTGCTGCTTTTTAGATGATTTCTATACATATACATCTAGGCTACATATCAAAGAAAGCAAGCACTCTTTTTTGGTTGTAACCTATAGTATAGGCCACGTCTATGATCGCTGTTAAGCTCCAATACAGACAGGTCAATATTGTTTACACTGGAATCGTTTATCTTGAGGGAAACACTATAAAACACTTAGTGCAGGGGTGCCCAAAAGGTAGATTGTGATCTTTCTTTTTCTTTTTTAATGTTCTGTTTATTCATTTGTAGGTTTTTTTTTACAAATATAGAAGTAAATTGAGAAATACAAAGGTAGATCATGATCTACCAGTACATCACAAAGGCTGTGCAGGTAGACCACATGATGCACCAATATTTAAATATCATTTAAATATAAAAAGGCATCTGCCACTTGAATTAAGGCGACTTGACTTGATTGATTGACATAAAAAGGGCCTGTCAGCTCAAACCCACTATGCAATGTCTTCTTTGTTTTCAAGAGTGTTGTGCACAAATGTCAGTAGCATTACAAAGTTATGTACCAAAAGGAAGAAAAAAACAATTCAATTTTACCCTTCTATTATATGTAACATCAGCGCCACTATTCCAAAGGTACATTTTTTTAAACTATTTTCAGCAATGGGATAAAAAAAACTTTTGGTGGGTAGATCTCGTTTAGCTGGGCATTTTGAAAGTAGCTCTGAAGTCAAAAAAGTGTGGGCGCCCATGACTTAGTGCAGTATAACTGGCCTTTTTTAACATGACATTAAAGTAGACTAGAATAGACAGTCACATTTAAACATGTATTGTGCTGCAGATCAGTATAAAACCACAATGTAATCACAAAAAGATAAAGGTGTCCAAGTCCAATGGGTTATGCTGAGTGAGAATCACAACCATCATCAAACCACATCCACCAATAATGGTGGCGAAAGAAGGACCATGCACAGCGCCGCGAGCAGCCCAGCACCTTCAGGACCATGGACAGCGCCGCGAGCAGCCCAGCACCTTCAGGACCGTGGACAGCGCCGCGAGCAGCCCAGCACCTTCAGGACCATGGACAGCGCCGCGAGCAGCCCAGCACCTTCAGGACCATGGACAGCGCCGCGAGCAGCCCAGCACCTTCAGGACCGTGGACAGCGCCGCGAGCAGCCCAGCACCTTCAGGACCGTGGACAGCGCCGCGAGCAGCCCAGCACCTTCAGGTCCGTGGACAGCGCCACGAGCAGCCCAGCACCTTCAGGACCATGGACAGCGCCGCGAGCAGCCCAGCACCTTCAGGACCATGGACAGCGCCGCGAGCAGCCCAGCACCTTCAGGTCCGTGGACAGCGCCACGAGCAGGCGCAGGCTAGCCCTGCAGCTTCAGGACCATGGACAGAGGTCGTGCAGCACAACGCACAGCACTGCTATAGTCTACACAACACTACAACCGGTAGGTAGGTTAGAAACTTAACTACAAAATGAATCCAGATTGTTCGCGTTTGCTAGGGCTAGTGGGTTCAGTGAACTCCCTGAACACACCCAAACTGTACATATACCTACTACTGTGGTGTGTGTGAAGGCATTAATTAAAATCAGTGGACGTGCAGCTGGTTATAGACCATACCAGTGTAAACTATATTTCCTCTTTGGAAACCTTTGGAACATCTTAGTGTTCTTGTCATGTTGACAGTCTAATGTAGAACAATTTTGGGGGACTGATTTCGGAAATGCAATGCTCTGACGTCATGGCGTGAAAATATTTCCCTCTCGCTGAGGCGTTGGAGCCGACAGTCTGGAGAAGTTACCGAAGAGAGCGCAACTCGCTTGTTCTCCACTGGTGCGTAATGGCAGGGCTACACACTCAGGAATTTGGGGAATTCGGAGACTATCATTTTAAAACCACTGATCAGTGATGGATAATTATGTGTTCGTGTATTAATGGACCGAAGGAGAAATGGAGACCGACGGAGAAAGTACGCGGGATTGTGTTGGCACGCGTCCACAATTAGGCTAAGTGATGGAAGTGTATAGACTGACGTAACACATCAATTAAAAGATGTACCAATTGTCTGTTTTCGATTCTGAAGCGCGCAAAATTCCCAGCCACGGGGGAATGGGTTAAAAACAAACAGAGCAAGGTACGCAAAAATCAACTTGGAAAAACATGCAATCCAAATCCATGGAGAGATGGCATGCGTGCTCCTCAGTCGAGTTGTGCCTTCCTCCCACAGGCTCATAAGGACATGCATATGTTTATTATCCTTCTTTCTCACGTATTTGTGCTACTGTGTGCTATTTTCCTCTGATACAATCATGCAAAATTCAGGTGATCCAACGCCTAGTTGTCGGCACGTCCCGGTCGATGGAGGCAAAAGGCGCCTTCAGAAATCTTTCTCCTGCGTTTTGCCTCTCAACAGAGGAGAGAGCGGCGACGCGTCTCGTCAGAAAACAGATCAAAGCAGACCCCACATGTCACCTCGGAATAACACGACGAGTCCTCCTCTCGGTAACGTGAAGTTTGGGAATAAAAAGTTGCCGAATGCAATCATAGTTGGTGTGAAAAAGGGCGGCACCAGGGCTGTGCTGGAGTTCATAAGAATCCATCCAGATGTGAGGGCAGTGGGCACCGAGACGCACTTTTTCGACAGGAACTATGACCGAGGTCTGGACTGGTACAGGTAAACAGAGATCAGAGAATGACAACACATTACCGTCCGCCAGTAACCTCTCTAAAAACTGCATGGTGGTATAACTGGTGGAATAATAGATTGCCATGCTTTTTTTTATTTATTAAAAAAACATTTAATGTATTACTCGAGAATTATTTCCATATGTTAAATGCAGGCTCAGTCAATGCGTGTGCATGGAAATATATGGATACAAAACATTAACGTTGAATATGTCTGTCTGTTTTATTTATTTATTATTATTATTATTATTATTTTCTTTTATTACATTTTTAGGCTAGTTATAACTTATAACTTTAAACACTTTCTGGTTTATACCCTCTATGTTTATACCCGATAACGCTTAAATAAATATATAAGAGCTTCCTACACACATATATATGTGCTGAAGCTGATGGTGAAATTATCACATTTCGTTTGATGTAGTGGAACACTTTAACTCTTATAATTACTGTGGGAATTATATTACAGTCATAATATAAATGAGCACATTTTAACATTTGGAAACTTGAAAGTTTGAAAGTTGACAATTCTTCAAAATATATTAAGACTCAGTTCTCTCAAATGTGTTTAGCCTACTTGACTAATAATTAGGTGTCAGTCACATCTGTATTAATCTGCGTCAATATCCCAATCCCAATCAACCATCAGTACCTGAATGATTTGAAACCAAGATTGTTGCACCTGGACCAAGATAAACTCCTGAGTTGTGAAGCTTGGTTTCAGAATGCAAAATAATTCAATTCAAAATGTTTTGTTTCTGCCTTCCACCTAGGCTGTTGTCTGTTATCAACCAACAGGTGGTAGCAATCAGACAGCAGGCATATGCAATGAAACGACACTGAGCCAATACAGATGTCCCTTAGCAATGTGAATTAATGATGATCATTTTAGTTTTTGTATTTCAACAATTTATTTATTCTACTTTGTCTTTAGACACAGATGACGCTCTGGTCCACAGTACAAAGTTTTATCTCACTGACCTTTCTTTCCTTCTTATTTTGAAGTGTACTTGTTAAATTCAAAACACTATGATGGCCTAGTTTCTGGAACCTGAAGTGACCCCCACAGGGCCATTATTCTTATGCATACCTAGTGATTTATTATACTTGAACCAGGTCTGATGCACAGGAGAGCCGTCTCCTAGATAAGAACCAGGTCTGATGCACAGGAGAGCTGTCTCCTAGATAAGTCTCCTATACACACTATAACACACTATTCTATGACTTTGCTTCAGTGTTCTTATTATCATTGTTGTCATCAGGAAAACTGGGAACGAGCCAATAGCGCTTCCTAGTTAGGGTGGATCTGTGTGCCGTTGCAACTTGCACGGCACACTCCTGGCCTAAATAGAATAATGTAACCATTTCCCATTTGACCGCCAGTCATTGTCTTATGCCTCTGAATCACTTAAAACACCTATTGCTTCAAAGTGGTGCATTTATGATTCCGTAAAACACTCCACAGAGACCAATTTATGAAAATGTTGATACAAAATTATTTGAAAGGATAATTACATTTCTTTGACTGACATTGTTATGTCACCTTCTATTCAGAAGCCTCATGCCGAAGACCCTGGAAAGCCAGATCACCATGGAGAAGACGCCCAGCTACTTTGTGACACGGGAAACGCCTCGCCGGATCTCTGCCATGTCCCGGGACACCAAGCTCATTGTGGTGGTCCGTGACCCCGTCACCCGCGCAATATCCGACTACACGCAGACTCTATCCAAAACGCCTGACCTACCGAGTTTCCAAGAGCTAGCGTTCAGAAACCAGAGCCTGGGCCTGGTGGAGACATCCTGGAATGCCATCCGGATCGGCCTGTATGCTCTTCACTTGGAGAACTGGCTGCGTTACTTCCCCCTGGCCCAGATCCACCTCGTTAGCGGAGAACGGCTAATCACAGACCCGGCAGGGGAGCTGGCAAGAGTCCAGGACTTCCTGGGGCTGAAACGCATTGTGACGGACAAGCACTTCTACTTCAACCGGACCAAGGGCTTCCCCTGCCTGAAGAAGCCTGAGAGCAGCAGCTCGCCCCGCTGCCTGGGCAAGTCCAAGGGCCGAACTCACGTGCAGATAGACAGGGAGGCTATTGAACAACTGCGAGACTTCTATAGGCCTTACAATGTAAAGCTCTATGAGATGGTGGGTCATGACTTCAGATGGGAGTAAACAAAGTCTGGGGACTATTTATAAGTGGCACGAGAAAGGCTTTTGTCTTCCATGAACGTACAAAGTCTTTCAAAGTTTTGTTTGCCTACAGGGAATTAAGTGGTATGGAGGATTCAGTATAGCTATAAGATGATTTCTGGCAAAGTTTTTTTGGAGTGACATTAATGAGTAAAGCAAGATCACAGATTGCATAGCGTTTGATAGCACAACTGAATTTAGTGACTGCCTGTCAACGTTGACATCGAGTTTGCTGTTAGATATACCGGCTAAGCAATATTTCGGCTTCAGCATTTCACAATTTCTGTGCTCTTGCCGTATTCTCTCTGCTTAGCTTGGCCATTTGCTGACTGGTGTATAAATGGAGAGAAATTCCAGGGAATGAGATTAACTCCCCTTTAAACTTTCCTCACTAATCAAGGCAAGGATTAAAAGCAAGACCTTGGAAAATGTCAGCGACATCTTCAGAGAGGGCTATAATAAGCTTCAGCACTGTGCTGTGAGGTATCTGAAATGTGAAGCGCACTAAAGCAAATGCTAAGGCACGCAACAAGGACAAGGTACATTTAATCATAATTTTGTACATTACTGTATGTTACGGATACAAATATATTGAATTTACATCATATATATATATAGGATGGAAAGGAGAAGTCACATCATGTATCATGCATGTTTCACTCTGCAATTACTTGCTTACTTTGATTGTGCACAATCAATGTTTACGTTTCTCTAGCAAGTACAATGTATTTCCTTAGTATAGCTTAGGCTCCATGATGCACTTTCAATTGATGCCATGAAAGGAGGTAAAACCTCAAATAAATACAATGAAGTTCCTTCACCACTCACTCTCACAAAGTAACTTTGATGCACCTTGACCTTGATATATATTGCATTTCTCAGAAACACATTTTGAGGCTGTTAGCTTTGTCCTGTCCCCATTGTTTCTTGCCATGCTATTTTGACAATTCCGTACACAACAGGCTCGCTCTCCTTGAAGAACAATGTCCCGATTGGAAGTTGTATCTCTAGCTGAAAACCCAAACATCCACTTACAACACTATTGTGTGTTTCATCACACCTTTTTCCATCTTTTTTCCACAAATGAAAACATCTTTGTTTAAGACTGCTGCAAGTGTTGCATTCAAGGATAAACAACCTCTTTGCATTAAAACAAGGTTGTGGGTTCACATGGCTTTGTTGACTAAAGAATTCCAATCACTTCTCAAAGACAAAGGAGGGACAGCCTGGTTGTGGCAGGTTATCAAGTAGATTCCGGGACCAGTTGTCACACGATTGCAATGAAAAACTTGCTAAATCTGGTTACATGCTATGAATGCTAAAACTAGGCAGCCTGAGGTTGATTCAGGCTCACCAAATGAGAGACAGCCTGGCAGCAAAGAAATCACTTATGATATGTGCTAAAGGGATGTAGGGACATGTCCTATCAGCTGGAGGAGTGTGAACTGAATGACTAAATCATCAAATATGAGAAAATGATTCAAAGTCCCCTTTTTGTTGAAGTAAATTCAGTTAGCAAGGCTAGGAAAGAGAAAAGCATACCCATTCAAAACCATGATGGATATTTCATAATGTAATATTCAGAGGTTTTAACAGACTAAATTCTGCCTAAACCATATATATAATTTGCAAGGAGAAGCCTGTAGAAAAGTTATTGAATAGTCCCCTATCTCCTAAACAGTAAGTATATGGTAGGCTACAGACTTGTGTTGGTCTAGAAATCTTACCCCCAAAGAACCACAAGGTCAGGCCGTTTCCGGTGAAGTTCAAATTGACAATGCTCTGCTCTGAAACTTTAACCACCACAAATAATATAAACAGAAAGAATGAACTCTAACCAAGTGCATTTATTCTGCCAATGGTGCAGTATTGTTAATTGGATGGATTGGAAGTGGTTTTAATGCATAACATTATAAGTACCTCTCCTGTGTTCGACATACAGTAAAGTACCTGAGAACTCTACTGCCCTTATCAGCCGGGACTTTAAGCAAAGACATGCACATCATATCTACAGGCTCTCCCTCAACAGTTATTGTATTACTTGATAAGAATTTTAAGCTGCTTAATTATGTCATTCCCTGCACCCAAAAAAATGAAACTCCAGGAGTGAGCCTTTAAAAATAGCATCACGCATACTTGCATAGTAAAATCTGCATGTGTTCATTTAACTTATATTGTCCCTTAGGTTCCATTTGCACACTCAGAGTTCAACTAAGACTGGATATTTTACAGTGCACTCCACCTAATGGCTTTCTTTCAGCGGCCATCTTTCTTCCTGTCCAGGCATTCATTAAACTCACAGGACCTCTGGATTCGGGAGCTTGGAGTGTGGCTCCTCCACCTCTGATGGCCTCCTTGTCACCACACTTGCCAGCAGCTCATTTCTGTGGCCTGTTGAGCACACACAGGTGAGCGTCTAGCCGGCAGCCGATATGAGCGGCACCTCTCTGTATGGTACACATGGGTCCTAATTAGGCCCGAGGGCTGGAGAAGAGCGATCCCTACAACACCCATCAGCCACAGTCTGATTAGACTCTCCCGGTGAAAGGCTCTCCAGAGATTGCCTGCAGGTCAAGTCTCTCTCTCTCTCTCTCTCTCTCCCCCTCCTCCTCTTTCTCTCCTCTGAGAATATGAATTCTCTCAGCGAACCAGCCCATGCTAATAATTCAGTACTTTGCATTTGGAAGCAGTGTGATTCTATGCATTTGTATCAGGTAACCCTTTTTTTCTATTTCTTTTTTTTACAAATATAATTTGATCCACGGGTGTGTGGATTAAATTATTGAGAAACATTATTAAAAACAAATGTTATTTAAACAATCCAGTAATCATCTAGTACCGAACTAGCCCATACTAACAAATGTACATTTCTGAGATTATCAATGACTACTTAAATGGAAACATAGTGATGGAAGGCATTACAGCCAACAAAACCTTTTCCTCTGTATATCAACATTTCATCCCTATCAGGATCTCTGGTAATTATTAAGAGCTAAAATTACCCAAGGGAGCTGAAAGTAAGGATCGGTTAATGCTTTTGTGTGCTCAGCCATTATTGCTTGTGTACAATAACAAGGCTTCAAGGACAAAGCAGAGACATACTGTTCTTTTTCTCCTTTAGTGTTCCTCAGAGACTAATATTTCCATGCTACATGATCTCATATTGATTTTATACTTGATGCTGCTTGTGGTGTTAGGGAGAGAAACAAGTATCTCTGGAAAAAAACAAGTCATCACATGTTTATTTTAATTTTTTTATAGAAACATCAAATCCATACAGTGCTGTATGAACAAACTATTCTGCCCCACCATCCCGTCGCCCCAAGCCTATGGATTGATTGTGATACTGTACGTGTAAAGCAGTACTGAACGACCATTACACAATTCCTCTACACATAACCACCGTTAAAAGTATACATGTCTACAGGAAAAGTACTTTACATGTGCAGTATCTAACGTCTCACCTGTATTAAACTAGCACACATTTTCACAGCAGTCTCCCCCCCCCCCCCCCCAGATGAGAAAGAATGAGGTTCCTTGGTATCCGAGTGCGACAGCAGCTGACACCGCAGTGGAAGAGATTCAGCACTGTATCTACCTAGCTCAGTCCTAATATACTTCAGAATAGTTTAACTGCTGCAGCCGACAGGATGTCCCAGTGGTCGAAATCACCAGTGGCCTTGGAACCAAATTAAAATGAAGGGATGACAACTGTGGTAGAGTCTCCAGCCCCAAATGATAATGATACATGCTACACAACTACCTTGCGCCAATGTTTGACCGACTTAAAAGTCTGAAAGTGTGACACTTTTTTGTGGGACTTGTAGGTAGGAGCACGACCCACAAAACATACAGAGTGTATTTAGCAATAAGGTTTGGACAGTAGTGTTGACTTTTACTGTCGGCACAACCACAGGTCTACAGGCAGTGTTTTACTGTCGGCACAACCACAGGTCTACAGGCAGTGTTTTGCCACCCAAGATGATATTCTTGCATTTCTGCATTTGTGCCACAAATGATCGATCCAGCGGTACCTCGCTCCCCATGCTTTTTAACTCGTCTCCTGCAGAGAGATCTGGGGAGAGACGGCAAAGACAAGATTGGGTGTGACAAGCACCCTTTCAAGATTTACATGTGAAATGCTGAAACATTCCTCCAAATTAGAAACAGTTGTTCAGTGCTATCGCCTTGTTCTTGTATCCATTTGTCAAGATTGTTTTATGTCTGTCTGTGTGTGCGGCATGGCCAAAGCGAGGTAGAAGGCTGATTAGAACACAGGAGCAGCCAGCCCTTAGCGGCTGACTCACCGGGAGATGTATTCTAATTAGAGTGGGAGCCCAATGTCTTTCTGACGAGAATAACAAGCTTCATGAGGCTGACACGGCGAGATCAACCTCGCCACAACATCTGTGGGAAATACGCCAACATATCTGATGCATCGACAACTTCAGGAACGCAAGACCGCACCTGAGTCGACAAATCCACGCATTAGGACTTTGAAGTGGATTTTTACACATCTCGTGGTTGGGCTTTCTAGGCTTGTGTCTTTGAAGGGATATAATACAAACTAGGCAGTCGGTAGTTTACAAAAGGTTTGCTGGTGATGAATAGAACCACTACCCCAGCACTTAATTCAGATAAACAACGATGCAAAAAGTATATTGTTGACATTTCAGTTACCTGAGGAGAGTATTTATGCTTTCCACATAAGGGCCACCCAAGGACCACTTAAGCACTTAAAGCTGTCTGGAGGAGCCTATGCCTAGGTGACCTCCTTAGCGGTGTGATTGTAGGATTCAAGTCAAATTGGTCCTTTCTGTGAAGCAGAAGCCATCAGACACACTGAAAATCGGTACTAGATTATTGTGCACAGAGCAAAGCATGCCCCTCGCGAATGCTTCAAAGCTACGTGAACATCATGTAAATGGGACGAAACAAAAGGGCATCCCATCACCATGTGTGAAAGACGGCAAACAGGCAGGAAAATCATCATTCTAAAGGGCATCCGCGCAATGTATTTTAGTGCCAAGTGTTTATGTCAAAATATTGACCTGCTCAACGTCTTACAGTATACAGTCTCTCCGAAAACAGCTTCCTCCACAACGATAATGATCAATGAATTCTTTACCCCACTGGCCACCATCCATCCCTTCTATGGCGAGGAGAATACCCTGTCATGCTGGTGTAAACACCTCAGGATTAGTACCTGCTATTAATAACACACAGTATTCAAGATTAAAAATTTGCATCTCTAATATTCCTCATCATTATGTAGATGATGTGAATCCAAAACAAGGCCAAAAGAAGCTCCGCTGAGTATCGGTACTTAAGCTACCACTAAAGGCAACAGTGAAGTAATTATTATTTGCATCTAAATAACAGTTGCACACTTATGTATGCACATGTGCTCATAGTCGCATATACTCATACTATGCACACACACACACACACACACACACACACACACACACACACCTCCCTGGGTGGCCTGTCTCCGACTGGATGTCAGCTGCTGGAGACAGCTGCACTCATCACAGCTTTTATGAATACATTACCTTTTATGTAATTCATCCAAACCCTAATTTGTCTTCCTCAAAAAAATGAAATGGGACAGATATTCACCCACCTCATCCCTGGAAAAAAATTGGAGCTTTCAGAAACTCTGATGTGTGCAAGACAATATCCTCACAGTCACAATAACGGGGGGATGTTTCATCTGGGCGGAAATAATTCAAACAGTGTCATACATTGACGGTATATGCCTGCATCGCTACCGTGTACACTGTATGTGCATGCGCATGTATACTCTGTGTGTGTGTGTGTGTGTGTGTGTGTGAGCGCGCGCGCGCGCTTGCGCTTGCGAGCGTTGTTGATGTTTTTTTTAGTAGAGATGGCTCGTGAAATATCAAAGTGTGTTATTTGCCTCCGTGATACGCCACCACATCAAAGCGTTTCTCTCACTCCCTGAAGAACCCGAGAACCTAAGATGTTTTTTTTTTTTTTATACCCGTGCAGTACTTCGTGTGCATGTCTTCCATCTCTCTGCATCACACCACTCGAAAAGTGGAAGTGCGCTTCGTCGTACGGCAGTGTCGCACGCCTCAAAAATAGATCTGCGAGCTCACAACGCACTGCATGCGGACATGGACGCGACAAGTTGTGAGCTTTCAGATCTGCTATTTTCAGGCACGCGACACCATTGTGACCATCTTACGACAAAGTACAAATCGGGGCTAAATGATACACAAAATCAAGTCCACAGACTGCTACAACATTGTGTGTGTCTGTGAGGGAGGGGGGCAACAGCAAATGGATATATTTATAGGGGGGGGGGGGTACGGCATCACATTAACAAGCAACACCATTTCATATTTGATTGACATCTCTGCATCTTTTTATTATTCCAGTGACGTTAGTCCAGAGACACTGTGATGCCAGAGATGGCAGACTCACACTTTGGCTGATGCAGCAATGTGGTGATATGTGCCTCGCTGCCTGCCAACCACCTGGTCGGAAGAGGCATAATAAACCTCTCAGTCAAGCGCTCCTGCATAGCCAACGGTGGTGGAGGATGAGTGTCAACTGAACATGTGCTGGCGGTGTGTCCAACTTTGACACTTCACTCACTCGCTAGTGAGTTCTCTGTATAGACTAGACCATGGGATTTCAACAGCCTAGTACAGTGCATTATGTAGGTGAAACTATTTGTATTCTGTGGAGGGGAACATGACCACTGAGATAAGCTGTTAGGTCTAAAGTGAGTAGAATATAGGCTGCTGTTGCCTAGGCCTAGCCATGGTTCATGACTCAAGAAACTTCACCCTGTTTTTTGCGCTCGCTGCATTTACAAGATTTCCGTATATATAAACATTCAGATTTCAAATATAAAGTACTCACAATTTGTCCCACGGGTGTTAGTTAGTTGCAGCTCCAGCGATTAGAATTTCTGCATCCCGCGTTGTTTAATAAAAAGCATTTTTATCCGAGGTGTTATTTTGCCATTGGCTTTCAACTACGCACCCCTATCGGTCGGGAGGAGGGTGGCACTCGGTGTGTTCGATATAGGTACGCTGACCGCCCTGCCAATACAGACTAATAGGCGAGTGCGCTCCCGGTGTGCAACTGTGGATTTCCCAAACGAACCCCGTTTGAAAAAAGTAGCCGGGGCGCTCGGACAAAAATGCTTTTTATTAAACAACGCGGGACGCAGCAATTCAAATCGCTGGCGCTGCTACTAACTAACACCCGTGGGACACTTTGTGAGTACTTTATATTTTAAATCTGAATGTTTATATATACGGAAATCTTGTAAATGCAGCGAGCGCAAAAAACAGGGCAAAGTTTCTGCATGACTGTCATGATAATCATCATGGCAGTCATGTTCCAGGGCTAGCTGTTGCCCATCTCTCCCAGAGCAACTCCCAATCAAATGCCACAGTAAAACCCTCAGTGTTCATTTAACTCTGAGATTGTAATGGATAAACGAACACGGAGGATTTAACTGTGTACGACAATTATGCAACAATTAATAAAATTAGCACTGGTGTTCATAAAGAGATTATGTACAACACAAGACCTTCGACTAATGAAAACGAGCTGTATCCTTCTCAATAGGCAAGCACAGCTAATTATATAATAGCTAACATAATAGCATAATAGTTGAACACAGTGGAGGATCAGCCCACATCCGCCTCGGTGCCAGATTGTATTTGTGATAGCAATACTTGAAAGCGGTGTTCTGTGAGTAGTAAGCCTTGTAGTACAACAAATGGACCACCCAACATCAAAGCGAGCCCCATGAAAATAACAGCCCCGACCTATCTTAGGTGCTGAAGTTGTTTGCATTGCACCACTCACTTGCCGGGGGTTATGTAATTCAGCTGTGCCTCACGATGGCACCACATCATTTATACTGCATTACCTAAAAAGCCATTCTCACTGGCGACACTCAGGCCTGCTGGATTTTTCATCACCAATTAAAATGGAATTAAAGTAGTGCATCACTGGACTCAAGAGAAGTGGAATAATTGACATCCTCTCTTCACAGCCAAGTGAATTATTGAATCTGTTTTTCATTCAGCACAAAAAAAAGGAGAGTGAAAAAAAGAAAAAGAGTACAACATTAGGCATTCATCTTCCACCTCTTTCCCTCTCAGCTGAGTGAGTGCATTGGTAAAAATACTGGGTGCTAGCCATTAAGTGAATGAGGATGGTACTTGATGGGACGGGATGGGGGGAAAAAAGAGAACAGCGAAAACTTCTCAGTCATTAGTCATTTGGTAACCTGCATCCATCACAGCACTTTCCACAAGAACCCTGACAGAGACATAATGAGAATATGAACAGAAACAAGCGTAAACAAGACATGGGCTGCTGGGGACATTGGGTGTTTTACAGCTTGGTTCTGTAGAAGGTTTGCCATCTATAGGATTGTAAACCTTGCCCTCAGTGCCCGCATACCTGACTAACTACCTAAAAACAACAACACCCACAGCCACAATAAAGGGGCGAGAACAACAAATATGATACTACCCATTTTCAAAACAAATATGGGTAAATTAAATTCTCTTTCTACAGCACCGCCACCCAAGCGTGGAATGCCCTGACCCCCTCGCTCAAAAAATGCAAATCACTTGCATCTTTTAAAACAGGCCTGAAAATCCACCTTTCAGCAGGCCCAAGGGAGAGGAAATGTAGCCTGGTTAATAAACCAGACCGAATCAGCCGTTGGCAAAAAAAAATTGCCTGCCGGCGGATTACGGTCTGGAGAGGCTCAATTGTACTAGCCTGGTTAATAAACCAGACCGAATCAGCCGTTGGCAAAAAAAATTGCCTACCGGCGGATTTCGGTCTGAAGAGGCTCAATTGTACGCCCATTTTCTACACACGAAAACGTGTGCGCCCAATAGGGACACGGTATGCAATATGGGCGGGCTTTGGTACAGTGACGTTCAATGCTTGAGACCTTTGACTGACAGTAGCTCTGACCAATTGCGTCAAAGAGAAAATGTTTCCCTGGAAATGAAATCCAAGCTGAGCCTCCCCAGACTAATATCCCGCGGATCTGTGCGATATTAGTCTGGTTTATTAACCAGGCTACAATTGTACGCCCATTTCCTACACCAGAGAACTGGGGCGGCCAATCGGGACACGGTATGCAATATGGGCGGGCTTTGGTACAGTGACTTTCAATGCTTGAGACCTTTGACTGACAGTAGCTCTGACCAATTGCGTCAAAGAGAAAATGTTTCAACCCGCTCCCCTGGAAACAAGATCCATACACAGCCTCTCCAGACTCAAATACCACACGACTGTGTGATTTGAGTCTGGCTTATTAGCCAGGCTAGAGGAAATGACCCCCCTTTTCCTTTTTACCCTCATTATGTATACAGTGTTTTAAAATGTATGATTGCCCAAATTTGGAGTAATACATCATAGACAACAATCTGGTACTACCCAAACAAACATGGGAAACTTCTCATTCTACCACTTTGACACCAAAATGTGGAATTCCCTGACACGAACCATTCAAAAATGTGAATCACTGTTTTTAAAACTAGCCTGAAAAGCAATCCATCAGGAGGAGAACACAAGTGGAGGTAAATGCAATTTCCCATAGAAAGGATGCGTCATTCACTGCTGACATTTTCTCCTTTTACATAGTTTTCTATTTGTTGATAACATTTATTATTGTGATATTTTTTCATGCTATGCTGATGAATTGAATACACAGATATGCGGACCACAATGGAAACAGGACATTTTTGTGTTATCCCGTTAGTCTTAATGTCTGATTTTACCACATGCCGTTTACATTTCTAACTAATAAAGTATTCAATCGTTCAAACTTCAATCGACAACTGGCGTCACGGGCTATAGCCACATGAAGTCTGAGATCCACGTGAAGCCACGTCGTTCCCATGTGAATCTTGAGATCCACATGACCCGATCTTATATTGTTTATCAGATCCAATTCAGGCTCTTTGTAGCCGTTTAAGTGGGCAGGGACCCCCTCACAGTCTCAGTTAACTAGAAATAGTAGCCAATGTCCCTGTCCCCATCGGAGGGGAATCGATACTGAACCAGAACTGCTGAGAAAGAGAAACAAAATACTCTTGACTTAAGGACATTCAATTTCCCAATGCAGACAAGGTGCTGTAATATTGTGAAACATATCGCTAAAAAGAGACACAGATATCGGCTTTGTAGTCATTCTCCATCGTCAGAAGCCTACATACGGTCCTTTTGGTGTCACACCATTTTAATGGTAGGCTATATACTGTAGAGTGATGTCATAGTCTGTTTGAAAGCTAAGCAACTCCTTGATCTAAATATGGCATGGATGAGATATTTATATGCAATGGTGCACCGGGGCATTATGAAATCTAAATTACAGCATGAAAACATAAAACAACCCCACTCACAGTATGTATAGCCAGTATGTTTAGATTCTGCATTCTGCACTCTAAATTCAAGAGAAGAAAGTTGTGCATGCTGCAACCAAAGCCATATGTTATACGTAGGCCAGTCAATCTAAGATTTGTCAAGGCAAATTTGATAAGGCAAACATGTCTAATTTTAATTATGCTTTAAGTTGCATGTAATGTGTCAAACTAGGGGTTATGCATGATTCTGAATCCATTGCAATTATTAGTTTTGCACTCCATTGGGCTAAAAACGGCCATAGCCGTCATCACAAATGTGATGAGATCAGCACATTGGGCAAGTGGCTATGGCCGTTTTTAGCCCAATGAGTGTTTTTTTGTGCAAAACGAATGCCTGTAATGGATTCAGAATCATGAATAACCCCTAGTTTGAAACATTAAATGCTACTTAAAGCATAATTAAAATTAACTGCCTTAATAGGATCATGTTAATGGTACCCAATAATGGTAACCCCTGAATTTGCTCCAAAATGTATATAATTCACAATTTTTTTATGTTTTTTGGATGACCCTAAGGATCATAAAAAACCTTGAATGATTACTTTTGCAATTTCTTGCCCCTTTTTAGCTTAGATTAACTGGCCTATTATGATTTCATGTCGTTTTCCTACAAATATGTTCCAAGGACTTTACCTTTTAAATTACATGCCATTATCATCATGCAGGGATGCCGTTTTCGTGTGTGTGTGTGTGTGTGTGTGTGTGTGTGTGTGTGTGTGTGTGTGTGTGTGTGTACGTGCATGCACCTGCATGTGTGTGCATGCACATGAGACCTGAGCTGATCTAGCAACTATCCATACAAAACAGTAGACCAAGGTGCCAGTAGACAAAGGACAGAAATTACTAACTATGTTACTTAATATTATTTTCCTGAAGGACATGCAGATCTACAAGCTTTAGTGTCCTTTCCTCTAATGAATCTTGTGGTAACAGTTTTGGAAGTATACAGTACTGTATGAATCTGTCTGTCCGAGCACGGACAGCTGAAACACCTCGCAAATACCACTGGATGACACTGTTGAGCAGCGTCCCACTCACGCGCGTGCGCCAGGGAGGAGTACAGTACAGTACAATTAGTACAGTACAGAGTAGTACAGTACAGTATGGAGTAGTACTGTACAGTACGGAGTAGTACAGTACAGTACCAAGTAGTACAGTGCAGTACAGTAAAATACGGAGTAGTACAGTACAGTACAATACAGAGCAGTACGGTACAGTACAGTACAATACAGAGTAGTACAGTACAGTACAGTACCTGTGAAGTACAGTACGAGTACAGTATGAGCACAGTACAGTACAGTATTACACTACAGTATGAGTACAGTATAGCACAGTATGAGTAGTACAGTACGAGCACAGCAGAACAGCACAGAACTGTTCTGCAGTATGACTGCAGTACAGTACAGTACAGTACAGTACAGTACAGTACAGTACAGTACAGTACAGTACAGTACAGTACAGTACAGTACAGTACAGTACAGTACAGTACAGTACAGTACAGTACAGTACAGTACAGTATTTTTATTCTTATACTGAATACAGTTCCTGTTTTTGATCCAGCCTAGTAGGTCTGGCATGTGCTTTTCTCTCAAATGTTTGTGGAAGGCCATCTGCTGTTTCAGAATGACAATCACCCCCCCCCCCCCCCCCCCCACACACACACACACACACACACACTCTCCACCATACAGAAATAAAGTGTTGTTATTGAGATAAGTGGAGAAGCCTGGTCTGCACACAGCCCTGACCTTAACCCTAACCTTTGAAATGAAGTGGAACGCCAAATGTGAGCGAGGCTTAATCACCCCACATGAAAAAAAAAAAAAAAAGAGTTGGTCCCTCTTTCGTTACTATAACATTTACCACCATTTTCACTAATTGGAACATTACTGCTGCAATGCAATTTGCTTCCATTCAGCCACAAGAGCATTTGAGGTCGGACACTGGTAGGGTGATTAGGCCTGACTCACATTTAGTGTTCCAATTCATTCCCAAGACATTTGATAGGGATATGGCCAGGGGGCTCTGTGCACTGCCAGCCAATTAAGTTCTTCCTCACTAGCTTTCAGTTATTTAAATTCATATTAAACCTCTTAATATTTTGTGTAGATTAATCAGATTGTAGATAGACGCTTATAAACACTTATCTTTGGCATACAGGCCTAAGGTGGCAAGAAAATAGCAGATCTACAAGCTCACAATGCATCGCATCACAATGCTTTGTGAGCTTGTAGATCGGCTATTTGTTTGAGGGGAAAGGGCGTAAGTGGTCACTTTTTCATCACCGCCCAGTTTTTGAGGGGCACTAGCCCCTCCTATACACAGGTTTAATGTTTGTCTTTAGTTCAAAGTTTGTTTAGTAAACGCATTGACAATAAAAGGAAAATGTACGTCATAATGTGTCGTTTACATCATATTGTCTCTTTATTGTTAATGGCGTTGAATGTTTGTGTTGGCACCGTTTGTTTTATATCACCATTACATCACCTAATCAACATGAGTTAAACTTTAATATATTAGCGCCCCTCACTTCACACAGATTTTTTAAATATGAAATGGCTCCTTCTGCCATCAACAAATCTATGGTTCTACAGTATATGGGGGAGTGTGGAGGGCACAGGTGATTGTCATTCTGAAACAGGAAATGACCTTCTGCAAACTGTTGTCTTCATGAGAAAGGTCCTTTTGATCCAAACCTTTTTAATAAATCAATGCAGAGGAGAACAAGTGTGTGATTGCCTGCACTACAGGAGAAACAAGTTGTGTGTGTTGTCTTCTTACTTATGCCATCAGTTGCCTAGAATGTCACAGTAGTTGTATAGCATTGTAATATCTCCATGCACTGGAGAAATTAATTACAAAGATGAATTAGAAATGGTGTCCATGGGGCTCGGTAGCACAGGGGTCCAGGGTAAATTACCTGCCCAACGACCACGATAGGGATTTGAATCCACCGCGGTGCATCCGGCTTGGACAAGCTTCCATACAAACACAACAGGTGTTTGGGTTTCTGACAGTGGTTCATTTCTGCCCATAGGTTGCGCCACAAGTACGAATAGAATTGTACAGGATGTCATACAGTAGAAAGGCTATTTCACCTACTCAGGTTCCTCATGCAGGTTCCTGAAGGCTGCAACCACGACACAGCAGATTGGACTAAACTACTGACTTAATATGCCACTGATACAGTACGTTCAGTAGCAATGACATAACATGAAACAACAAAAGCAAAACTGAGCTGACATGCAGGCTACTTTAGAATCTACTAGGCCTACTACCAAATGATTTGTTTTAGTTCAAATCAGTGTTAAATAGCTCTACATTCTTCTGAGAGCAAACATTACAATAGAGTTTTTGTTTGTTAAAACAGGAAATAAATCTTCAGGTCGGAATATGAGTGTAATCCAAGGACAGAGAGGATCAGGATAAACAAGTTCTATTTGTAACGGATTAAATAAATAAATTTGCATTTCTATCTGAGTTCCCAGAATTGAGTGGCAATTATTGTTGATGATTGTATGACTTCAGTACTGTGACTTCAGGCATCTCTATATTTTGGCAAGAGTTCCAGCGCAAGCTGCCTCTCCATTGACTTTCAGAGTTCGAGACAGTATAAATTTGTAAAAGTTTAAAACATTTAAAGAAAATGTCCACGAATTTCTCTAGACATTGTGGAAAGTTTCAGCCCAATCGTGAGCACTTGCTTAAAAGATAAAATTTGTATCACGCAAGATTATACTTAATGTGCTGGCTAGCAAATAAGGTGACTACAGCAGCTGTCCATCCTGTCATGACTCAAACCCTTCAACAGTACCCAGTATCAGCCTTCAATTCAATAGACAAGAATGATTCATTGCCATCTCTCCTTTTGGGCCCCTATGCCTACAACAGCAAAAGAACAATAGCCCTAAGGCATCAGCACAGAAGGCTGTCCATCATTTTGTATTCTTCTTGACTTCTGCACCATCATTGGCCAGGTCACACGGTCTGTAAAATCCACTTTCTACCCTCCAAATAGCCGCAAGCAACTTAGATGCTATAATCTGGCATCTAGTGTTGCAATACTGACCCTTGTCGGTCCATTTCATTGAAAGGTCCTATCTGCTTGTATTAAACAATGTTAAACTCACAAATATTGCAGCAAAGTTTTTGTTTCATAGACATAGTTATATAAAGCTACTTTCTGTCAATAAATTCCGTGCAGGTGATTATTTGGAAGTGTTCGGTTTCTATTACGCAACGTCCTGCTGTCTCGTACATTATGACAATTTTGTGGATGGTTGAGTGATTTCCAACAAATGTTTCCAAACTCGAACAATTACAGTACAAAGACAGAAAGTAGTAATAAAATATCTAGTGGAGTTTTTGTGACCGTAGGTCGCAGTTTACGATGAAGTCAGTCACACTAAAATGTCAGTCTGTTAGTCACACCTCGTGACACGCTCCATATTTGGCCAATACAGAATTCATTCCATATGTTGATCTGACCTCATCAAACTTCTGTACACTCAAGACAATGACCCTGCTGCCACCCTTAGATTCTGCATAATATATGGAGCTGACCTATTCTGACCATTCCATATATTGATCTGACCTCATCAAACCCTGTACACTCAAGACATGCTCCATATATGGCCAGACCTCATCAAACCCTGTACACTCAAGTTCATGCTCCATATATGGCCAGACCCCATCAAACCCTGTACACTCAAGACACTGCCCCGTTGCCAGATAGTAGTATTTTTCATTCTGGAAGAATGAAAAATGCAGGTTCCCGAGGGCCTTGGGTGGCATGTGTGGCAGAGCGCTGGTCAGAGGCACATGCAGGGCCAACAGAGAGTGCAATGTGGTTCTAGCGATGTTGAAAGCAGCTGTGCCAGTGGGAGCCGCGAGTTGGATTGCTGCCACGGCATGTTCTGACTTGTGTTGTACCAACTTTGGCATGGATCTCCATATGTGGAGCTGACTATCATCACCTGGATATGAAGATCACGACACTGACCTCATCAAACCCTGGATATCCATACATGGAGAAGACTGGGTCATCACCTAGATCTGCATATATGGAGCCAGCCAGCAACTCTACCTATCTGACCTCACTGACACCAGATTAATAGTTTAACTCCTGCTTCTCAACTGTGCCGTATTAAGAAGCTTTGTTGTTTCAGCTCGCCCTCAGGCGTCTTACTGGTATAGCCTATAAAGTTGGTGAGTTAAATGCAATGGTGCAAATGCAAATGCAAATGCGAATGCAAATGCAAATGCAATCAGGTTTCAATGTGTATTGCAGATACCAAATTATTATTAAATTATCAGCATACATTTCTTTGGGCTACCCTCCAAACTCTCATTAGTAAGTTTCCAGTCTCTGAAATGAATCCAGTGTCTGATCTGCTTGCTACAGTACCTTGAGTGTGGTGAAGTTGGTAGAATCATGTTCTGTGGAGGGGTTCAGCTTCGGACGGTGGTGATGTGCACTGGAATAGCTATAGCTGCTGTTTCTCCTCCAAGGCCAAGTTTGCAACTGGATCATCGCAGTCTCATGGAAAAAGGAAACATATTCAAATTTTCCATTCCTGAGCTCTGCTTTAAATATGCCTCGTGATGCAACATGATGACAAGTGTAAAGTAACATCCAGTGACCACCCACCCAGAGTTGCATTCCATATACAGTAGGCCTAGACCCCACAGTAGAATTCAAGATTATTCAAACACTTTCAAGATTAAAAAGAAATAGCAGATGTAGAGTACAAGCTCGTAGCCCTCTGTGAGCTTGTATGTCTCACCAGCACTCTGACTCTTTTTGACCTGAATGGAACAGAGCAGGGCAAAATGTGGCACAAATTAAGGGACCTCTTGTCATGGACAATTTCTCCATTGATGATTTTCACTCTACTCTTCAGTCTCTAATATACTTTCTCCACAGAACCTGAGAAACTTCTAAATACTTCATCATTTTGCATAAGACACAGCTTAATACAATATCAAGTGTTCCATCATCTCCACTTTTTAAATGCCAGATCATTAGCCAAAATATAACAGCCAAAGGGAACGGGAATGGGGGAAAAAGAAAAGAAAAAAGGCACTAAACAAATTGCATAAAATAATATGACTAACGAGAGGGGAGAGTGGGAATGAAGAAAGACAAAAATAAAATAAAATGTTTTTCTAAATTCCACCTGCGATGTATTGGTATGATGGTCTTTTTTTCTGTTGTTTCTTACTCTTCTCCGGTTTATGCTGTACATCTATCTTTTTGCAATGCAAACATGGTGCTCAATAAATACAAGTTTGCTGACAATGCTCTGGGGAATTTACTAATCACATGCACAAGGCTACATGGTTTCAAAACTAGTGAGATTAAAACATATATTAAGTATGGCAAACAATATCTTTGGAAAACATTGGACATTTCTATGACATTTCCATTAACACATGTAAATGTGTTTTATTATATTCCTGAACAATTCCAGTAGGCCTATATCAATGCATTATTACTCACTGTTTTGATGTGAAATTATTTTATATTATATTATCATGATAGTCATGATTTTGTAAATTATGCTCCCGTTGGTTCTACTGAGTGAAGATCGACCCACCTTCGCTCCTCTTGAGATAGGCTGAGGTTGAGTCCTATTATATCCCTGAGCCTGGTCTGGACTCTGGAGGGATGTTGTTGACTGTTGAACTGTGTAGAGCATTCTCTTTTTTCCAGGTGGGTGGGGGTGATGTGAATCTGTTTTGCCAGTAGGCAAATTGGTCCAGGGTGTAGACATCACCCATTCTGTGTCATCACATTGATTTCAGGAGATATGATGCAAAATACAAAATGTAGTTAAGGTAAAAGAAAGTAAACTGGCCACATGAGGTATGTGTTTTTGTAATGGCTGCATTTCTATTACTGTTTACGGCTCCAAGAGTATGCTTTCATGAAAAAGTTATTGGAACAAATCGTGACATCATCGTAGGCCTACCTGGAAGTTATGCGGGAACGCCCACTGAGTGGCAAAAAACTACTTTCTGGCCTTGACAGCCCATTCATCCAAACAGAAAAGTCCTGTCTGTTTGCATTAAACAATGTTAAACTCACCAACATTGCAGCTGTACGAAAAGCTTTTTATTATTATCCTCTTTCTATCTGGAAAGTTTTTGTTTCATAAAAATCCACCATAGAAACGTTATGAGCTACTTTCTGTCAAGAAATGCCCTGCATTTGATTATTTTTCTAAATGTCAGTATGGAAGTGCTTGTTTTCAATAACACAACATTTTGCTGCCTCCTGCATTATGTGACATTTAGAAACAGGTGGTACGCAGGACAGTTGAGTGATTTCCAACGAGCGCTTCCAAACTCCAACACTCCATGCTGCTCAATGCTAGATGAGGGGGGCGTGTCCTGATGGGAAAATCATGCATGTGCATACTCTCTATTGTAATTTACACCAATGAGCCAGCTATGCTACTCTCTCACTGCTACTACTACTATGAAGAGGACTGGAGAGCACAATTAGACAGTGTGTTAACACCTGCCAATCTATTAACCCTGGCACTGGTCTAATGAGTCAGTGCCCTGTCTCCACCCACAGCTGTCTTAAGTAATTGTTCACAAACATGCTCATGAACAACTTGTGAAAAACACCTCATACAATAAAACATAGCACAATATTCAAAGAAAATACAATATCACATGACTGGAGCACCAGGTAATTATAAGTAGGTACTACTGTACTGTAGGTATGTATGTTTGAAGCCTTTTGTGTCGAAGAGATGACAATTCAAAGTTGTTATGGTAGCAATTCCGGGTGTGGATTTTTCTTTTCCTGTCCAGGATTTATCTTTTGGATGTGCGTGCTTTCACACTATCTTTGTAAGTGATACATTTTCTCTAGATATCTCCTAGGAGGCTACATCCCAGGAAGGTCTGTTAACAGCTGTGACAGCTTTGCAGTGGTTTCATAATCACAGAGCTCAGTCAAATCATTTCTGTTTAGATACTACTAAAGCTTATACGTGATGAGATTCCTGTACTTAAGAACTGAAAAAATACATATCATTGTCAGCGTTATCTGGCATTTTTTTAATATCATGCCAGTCGACCTGTTATTTCATGTTAAATATATAATAGACAATCATCTGACATCTGACAATCGTGTGTGTGTTCTGTACATGGGCAATGAATAGAGGAGATTGTTTGAGGATTGTCTCTGTTGCATACAGTACATCTGCTCTGTGGCATAACCAGCAGCCATTACCATACATCTGCTCTGTGGCATAACCAGCAGACATTACCATACATCTGATCTGTGGCATAACCAGCAGCCATTACCATACATCTGATCTGTGGCATAACCAGCATCCATTACCATACATCTGCTCTGTGGCATAACCACCACCATTACCATACATCTGATCTGTGGCATAAACAGCAGCCATTACCATACATCTGATCTGTGGCATAACCATCAGCCAGTACCATACATCTGATCTGTGGCATAACCAGCAGCCATTACCAGGAAATTAAGAGGCACCATTCCTCCAAACGTATCTTTCCACATCACCTTCAACTCTTCAAGTTGATCTCTCTATCTTCGGAATTATGCATGTGAATAGTCAAGAGGAGCTACAGTAGTCAACTGGAGGCTACCCTTCATATTTGTATTCCCTTACCCATTTCAGGAGATATATCCAGGGAGTTTCTTAAAATGGAGTCTTTCTGCAGCAGCATCAAGGATTAAAGTCAGCCCCTAGAGACACTAACAGAAGATTGATCAATAAAACGAGATTGCCTGTCTACAATGTGCGAAGCCCAATAACATGAGAATAGAAATGTGTTAATGTGTTACACTGAAAAGATAGGAAAGGGATTTGGCAAACACAAAACTCAGTTAAAAGTTTACAATTGCTCCACTTAGGAATTCAAATTGGGGTTCTCTTGGAACGGAATGATTATTGATTTCAGCATTAAAAAGCTTGGCTCCTGCATAACACATATCTCACACTAGGTTGCAGCATGTGAATGTTTAAATCATAGTACAGTATATGCATATTAATGGCACAAGCCGGTGGTGTTTCTTTACAAATTAATAAGGGCTGCTGGTTTACATATTTTTATGATGTAAGCTAGGCAATCATCCATCAAACAGACCATGTGAAGTCAAAGCAGGCTGCAGCCCCATCAAAAAGCATGTGCAATGTCATTATTTCTCCCCAGGATGCTCTAGAGATGCGGGGGTAAAAATGCAATTCCAAAAACAGATGACGGCGTTACACAAAATTACAGAACAAATAGATGAAGGTGGCATATTAACTCTTAATGTCCTCAGCCCAATTGATCCAAACTAATTCAACCACAATTGAATCAGCGATAAATAAATGATGGAGCTATAATTTAATACACCACCTGTGATCTACTCATTAGATTTGACGGTACGGTATGTCTTAATAAAGGCTAAGTTCAATTTGAAGGTCATGTTTTAAGGACAAATTCAAATTTAGTGATTAGCCTATTATTTTCCAAGCTGTATTTTTGAGTGGTGCAACCATAAGGTGCAGCACTCCTATTCCCAGCTTTGTCCCTCCCTCCCTCCCTATGTCTGTCTGTCTTGTACAGTATGTATGTTTATGGTACAAACAGGGGGCGCTGTTGTACCACTCACTTCAGACAGGTCTGATTTTTTTTTAACAAAATTGGGCTACACCAATTGGCACCTTAACATAAATTGGGCTCCACCAAGTGGCTAAGACTAGAATTGTAAAAACTGAACAGAAATAATTCAACCAAAGTTATAAAATCAACAAAACCTTTAGTTTATTTTAAGACATAATGTTCCCTTCTTTTGTTCTTGCATTGCTAAACCAATGTCAACAAAGATGTGCCTTTTCCCATTAAAAGTGAAGAATTCTGTAAAAGTTTAGGAGATAATCAATTAAAATGACATTAAATCACAGCATAGAATCAGAAACATATAAGGGAATAAACATTCTCATGCATTTGTGAAAAAATAGGTAACACATTTCCTTCTCAGTCTAGGAGATGTTTTGACATGATGGACACTGCGTATGATCTCAAGCTTCTCTAGTTGCTTCACATATTTCTGCATTGTGGACTGAGATTGCAGAGCAATGGGAACCCTTTGTCTGGTTTTCCACTTTGATGGAACATAAAAACTAAAAGTTAAATCTGTATAAATCTGTGTACAGTTATGACATATAGGTGCAGGCTACTGTACAGTGTGTGTATTCACAAGCCAAAACTGCATTGTCATCCACACTGGTAACCAGAGACCTCGTGTGTGTGTGTGCACAGGCGCGCCAGTAAACACTTGTATATTCACTAGTGTTACAGTATAATATATGGATCTGGATTACAGGTATGCCAATATGCTTGTATTGGATTTGCTAAAGTTAGGCATGTACTGAAACTAGATATATTTGCACTACCTTTGACCAATTTGATCAATATTAAGAGGTTCGTGAATAAAGTATCTTGTATTGAAAACAGTATAAATCCCGCTTAAAAAAATCAATTACTGTTACAAAATATGTATTTGGGTCTTCTTCACCCAATATGGTTGTCTCAATGTTGGTCATTCAGGAAGTAAAACCAACATATTAATTATTAGAGACTATAATGTCAATGAATACCACAGCAGTCTTTGAACCAATGTTACCAAAATCTTTCAGCTATTGGCATCAAAGACATTGATAACTCTTCTAATATAATATGGAGAGATTTGAGGCCATTCAAATTGTTACATCAATTTGTAAACTCTCCGATGGTTTCGCTTACTATTCATACTGTATAAAAACTTGCATTTTAGCCCTAGCATACCAATTTTGGGCATGTCATAGCCGATATATAGGCAAAAATAAAAAGGACTCGAAAAATATGATTTTTCGAAAATAGCAGATCTACAACCTCACAATGTGGCGTGGTGTGACATGTTGCGAGCTTGTAGATTGACTTTTTTGTGGTTGAGTGTTTAAAGAGATGTACTCATCTCTTTAAAAGTGGACTCGAATCAATCATGAGACAAATGAACACAGCTCGGAAAACAAGTTGCAAGTGAACTGGTTTACTTTGAGAGGGTGAATGAGCAATTCCTATCATTCATACAAAATGTATATTACTTTGAAGAAATGTGCAAACAAAGCATTTATAAAGGATGCCTAAACATGCTCTGTGATGCTGGCATCTGGAAAAATATACAGTTAGAAATATATACAAATCCAAAAGTAGCAAGTTTTACATACTGTGGGCATTAGCAAGAATTGCTTGCATAGTTAAGTGCATGCATAAGCAATTTATCATGCAAGAACAACTGCTGTGGTACATCTCATAAATGGCAATCTCTTTTCTCAGTCTAACGTCAGTGCATTCAACATGGATCTGCTCTGTAGCGTGGATAAGCTAAATATGTGCACAAGCCGTGATGTTACAGATATTATAAAGACGGAGAAGGATGGTTTTAGATTCAAACACACATACATAATGTGTATGTACATGTATGGTGTGTTCAATGAAGACATCCCAGGGAATTGTCTTTGAGTATCTTGGTTGTGTGTACAGTATGTGCAGTGGCTTCTGTTTTTTTTGTTTTGTTTGACATAAACCCTGTGTTCATCTGAGAGGAATGTTTTGAGATGTCTGGCAGTCTGAACAAGTGGTTCCCCGTAAGGCTGTGTGCACCCGCAGTACCTAGTATCAGCAGCTAGGGGGCAGCAAAGGGGTGGCATGGAGGTGGGTGGGGGAGTTTTGAGGGCAATCGACGGGCAATCGATAAACTGGAGAGTTCCATCCCACAGTGACACACATCCACCATTTGGAGAAAAGTGGGAACAACAAAAACAAAAAGGTTGATCGTACAAAGTGTATAAATTGTGACTGGATTGTACAAATTCTAAAAGTACAACAGGTAAAACAAAATAATAATTGTATAGATCAGAATAAGCTCTATTTAACAGATATGGAATGATTAACTTCTGGGAAAGCTTCTTTCTTTTTCTATAGGTGGATATATAATATGTTGGAGTGAAACTCTTCAATTATTACATTTAAAATACCATTACGAACCGTAGTCTTCAGACTTTTAACACCAGTGACGTGCTCCATTTTATACTTGGACTGGGCCTCACGACGACACGTCTCATCCCGGATGCACATAACAGTAAACGCTGCTTAAAGGTCATTGCACAAACACTACATCAAGGAGCATATTAAGATAGGATTTAACATGTCAACCAACATGTGCAGTTAAGCAGGGTTACTTGTGTATTACACAATACAGGTATGTTCAGTGCTCAATAAATATCAAAATTGCATTATAAATATAGCAACACCTGCCGTTATACAATTTAGAATAGACATAAATACATGACATAATGATTATCTGAGGCACTGATGTTTGCTTTTAATACAAGGCTCCTAATTCAATCTCCCTGGCTCAGGAGAACTGTACTGTACTGTATGTTGGGGACATTATTGGGAATCTTTTAAATGGCGTGCCGCCTCAGAACATCAGAAAACAACCAGCAAACCACCTTTTGGTCACTGAGCATTCGATGTTGACATAACTCCGCCGTCATACCACCTGTCAGTCTTGTGCATGGCCACAGTTCGATCTCTACTGCAGTGGTTCCCAAAGTGGGGGTCTGTGGAAACCCAGGGAGTCCCCCAGCTAAAATGATTGATAGTTAGGAACCAAAAAGAACCTTACAGGTGTGTAAGTCTGAGAGTGGACACTCTAGTTATGGGGTCTGTGGTCTAATGCATACCAAATTGTGGGACGGGGGCCGGGGGGGGGACGGGGTCCTTGAAATTGAAAAGGTTTGAGAACCACTGCTCTACTGCACCGCTTCCCGAGACGCACCTTGCCACAGTATGCTACAGACAGAACCAGGCAGAAATGCTTATACTCAATATACTGTACATGTGTGGTCCGTAGGTTTATACAATACTATATAATACTATATAATATACTTCAAATTCAATGCAAACCATACAAAGTGCTTTGTTTAAATCCATTCCTAAATAACTATTAAACAAATTGGACAGTAAACTGTCCAATATGGCAGCTGGTAATAATTAACCAATTGAAAGCTATAGGTGCTTTGAACATTTCCTCTGACAAGAAAACCACTTCAATGGTTTGGAAACATCTTGGAGCTGCACTATGGATAGAATAGTTATCAGCCCTTCCAAGTCACTTTACTTGGACTTCTGGGTGGTCCGTGTACTGTTAATAGGGATCTTTCTAGACGGCATTGTCTTTTTAGCAGGCTCTTTCTTTGATGGATCTTTCCCATTGGTAGAGGCCTGCGCGCTCTCTGTCTCTGCACAGGAAGACTTGGACTTGGCGGAGAGCAGCGACGAGCGCTTAGCTGAAGCAGAAGCCTTGGACAGTTCCTTGTCTTTGGCTGCGGACGGATTAGTCTGGGCATCTGAAGATGTGTTCTGGGCCTTCTTGAGCGCTCCCTCTGCGACCCTCTCTCCGGGTGCATCTCCAACGCCATCCTCTGGACCACCTTTAGTCTCCGCTGCCCCAGATTTCACCCCGTCAGTTGACTTGCGGGTCTCTTTCTGCCTCAGGGCAGTCTTGAAGAATGACAAGCCTTTGTCCTCTGTCTTACTATTTCTCCGAGGTCCTCTTGACGACGGGATCGCGTTCGCGGGCGAGACCCCGACACTCGAAGACCGAAGGCTGGTCAATGATGAGCTGCTACTGGAACTCCGGCCTCCCGCCCTGCTCTCTGCACCACGGGCCGGCTTGCCCTCCACCCGGCTACCTTCTCCACTCCGAGCTGAACTACCTCCAGTTGTTCGAGAGGAGGAGCCCCCGTGGTTGACCTTCTTTTCAGACGCTGCATTGGTCCGCGAGGACTCTCGGCTGGCACTCCTGTCTGCTGCTTTAGTCCTGCTGGAAGCTGAGCTCTTCTCTCCCCCTCTGGGCGACAATCTCCTTGGAGGGCGTGAGTTTTGTGATCCTGGAGAACCACTTTTCCTCTGCTGTGCAGAATCAGGATGTAACGTCTCCTGGGATGGGGATGGCCCTTTTTTCGAGGGAGTGGCCGTTTTCGAGGCCGCAGCCTTGCTAGTTTTAGGTGGTCCATCGCTTCTGTCTTTAGGGTTAGACGTTGTGGAAGCACTCCTAGCCTGTGCTCGGGACGGCGACTTGTCATTAGCAGGAGGCGCACGCGATGGGGAGCTGGACGAGGTTGATGAGGTGGCAGGGCGCTTCTTGGGGCTCCTTTCAGACTCCAAAGAGGCCTTGGCGGAAGTCCTCCTTGCACCGGTGCTCTCGCTACCACCCCCACTCCGTTGTTTAGACTCCTTGGATGTTGCCCCATGTCCAGGGCTGCCCTTATCAGCAGCAGTAGCTACGTTGTTGTTATCCCCAGACTGAACAGAGCTTCTCTGCTCTGCTTGAGACGCGGCCTTGGAACTACCCTGCTCCACCAGCCTCTTGCCACTTGGGTTACTCTCTATTGCTGCCTTGCCCCCAGACAGTTTATCACTGAAGTAAGAGGGTGAGGCCTTGTCGTCGGCCTCTCCGATCCTCTCCAGTGTGGGGGAGGACGAGTGGGAGTCCAGGGAAAAGCGAGATGGAGAATTGGAGCGGCGTTGGAGCTTGGCAGAGATGGGCCAGGGGGGCTTGGTGCCATTCTCACTGATTGCCAGGGGACTGGCCATGGAAGACCTGGATGAAAATGTCTGCCTCTGCATGCCCCGCACCGCTGGCCGGGTGGAAAGGCCTGCTCGATAGAATAGCACATGTAACAAAATATGTATTCAGTCAGAACAATGTCAATGTGTCTGTCACAGTAATGGGACAAAACTAAGTAAGATGTGTCTGTCACAGTGCAGAGAAAAAACCTATGTATTTGTTTTGTTAGAAAAAGAAACATGTATTATGTTATACGTATACATACACCATTGTTGTTTCCCTCTCCTGTAATGTCTGTGCTAACCCGGGGTTCTTTTAAAAAAACAAATAAAAAGTTGGTCACAAAAAAAAGAAAAAACTACAGTATGTAAGACGTGTCTGTCACAGTACTGGGGGGGGGGACTAAGAAAGGTGGACTGTCCAGTGTCCACTCTCCTGAATGTAACGTACCGTCATCTTCGCTCCGTTCTGCAGTGAACTCTGCAGACTCTGAGAGGGAGGCCAGCGAGGTGCGTCTGGAGGAGCCAGATGAGGCCTGGCTGGGCGGACGGCTGCCCATCAGCCTGCTGATCCAGTGCTCACAGAGCGAGGAGCTGGTGGATCCTGAGGGCCACAACACAAGGTTCAACATGCAGATACTTAAGTAAAAGTATTAATACTGCAATGTAGAAATACCGTACTCTGTTACAAGTACTTTACTTGAGTAGACGTACAAAAGTAATGCGTACAAAAGTAATGGTATCAAAGTGTACTTAAAGTACCAAAAGTAGAAAGTACTCATTATGCAGAATGTCCTGTTTCACAAGTTTGCAAATAAATATAAAATGTATACAAATCTTTAGAAAATAGCAGATCTGAGCTTGTAAAACAAACCAAAAACAAGTACACAATAGGTCACACTACCTCCCACAGAGCTGTTAGCAGACCACGATGGTATTGTGGCGCGTCTTTGATAAAACAAGATGTAGGCAGTCTGCTTGCAAACGTCATCATCAGATATGGATTGGACATCGCTGTCATCAAAACAGTACCACTGCCCATCGATGGAGTTCTTACAGTGGGCTACAAGACACAATGAAAATTACAATTAAACAAAACAATATTTTATTTGTAATTATCCTTTGTTACCAGGGTAAAAAAACCACATTGAGATTTTCATCTCTTTTTCAAGTGGGCCCTGGCAAAGAAGGCAGCATACATAGGTAATTTCACATATGAAAACAACATTAAAACAAAAACAAAAGATAGTAAAAACAACAGTTTAAAACCAAAATCTGTCCATTGCAAACATGTGTACAATTTATTCATGAAAATGATCAATTCCAATGAGAGTATATCTTTTTTTGTAATAGATTGAGAGAGAATGGTGCAGCACAGTGAATTTAGTTTTTCCAAATTCAGAAACAATAGTATGATGTCGCTGTCAGGCATATTCAAGCTTTCTTTTTGTGGCTTTCACCTTTTTAAGTTTTTATAAATACTGAAACGGGAATGGAATCAATTGGCTTAACTAATTGGCTTAAATTGGGGAGAGAATAAAATTATCATTATCAAAGTATCAACAGGAGTTTTTGACTAATATAATAACTTAGTTAGTTACTGCGAGGGTGCGGTGCGGCGCAGTGCGTCTACGTAGGTGGTGCGCTTCTTTCCCCTCCTGGCTTTGCCCTGGGTTGGCTCCCATAGAATTATTTTTAAGCAACAATTTTGGACATACAAGGTTTCCACCTGACAGTGACGACCAATGGATAGTGTCACCTGTATAATGGCCGCCCTGCATGGTCCCATGGTGGTTGCAGACAGCGTACAGGTCATACAGGTAGTCCTCTGGGTCACGGCCCATGCCGTAAGGTCGTCTCCACGGCGACCAGTGGGAGGGCAGACTCCAGCTGCTCTGGCTCCTCTTCACCATGTGGGGCGCCATGTCCATGCCGGTCAGCGGGAAGCGCACCATGTTCTGCATCTTCATCCGCCGGTCCCCATCCTGCATGAACGACCACATGGCATTATTATACAGCAGTGGTTCTCAAACCTTTTCATGTCAAGGACCACCAACTTGATAAGTGTTTTTAGTCATGGACCCCCGCTATCTGAAACGGTTTGGAGTGCTAGGGACTCCCAGAAGAGAAGATAACTGTGTTAAAAAAATAAAAGTGTGCAACATTTTCCAATACTTTCAAGGTCCCCCCCTAACTGTTGCAGCCCTAGTTACTGTACAATACATGCTATGCACAGTGTTAACTCTGTTTTTAACACTGAGGATTCATGTACTGTGTATTGTACTAGTATACTATCACGTTGTTTAGTCAGTATGTATAAGCTTAAAGATAAAAGGTAAAGATATACTATTAAACACAATCCCCCAATCCCCTTCTAGCCTCAGTCCCCTTCTTGCTTAATTGATTGATTGATGGATTGATTGCAGTTCTGCACGATATGTGCATTACTTGACTGGAATGACAAAGTACAGTTTATGTCCATTGTGCTTATTTATGCCTTAATCAGTACCTGTCGGAATCGCTTGAGGTGAAGTATGAGAATGTCCGGCAGGGTCCACAGGCTGAGCTTGATGCTGCCCTGTTGAAGCTGCTTACAATGCGGACAGCGCCATGCATCATCTGGAGCCAGCTGGAAGTATTGTGAACACAGCCGGGTTTAAACACATAGTAGTACAGCATGTGGAAGTGAACGTTACAACGCTGCAAAGAATACTACCCGGCATGCAATGGAAAACTGCAGTTAGTATTCATATCAACACAAATGACAACCGTTGCTGTACAACCATACGATACAGTCGTTCAATAATCCGCAAATATAATTTATATACTAGTCCATATCTGGAGACGTGTGCACCCAAACGACTTGACTAGACTGGTATGAATAGACTTAGGACAGCAACCGTGACTACATACAGATCCCATTTTGAAATTGAAGCTTAGGCATTATGGTAAGATACTGTCCCCTGTGGGATATATCCAATGTCGTGTCCTTAGTTACTCATGGTCCAACAGCCTGGGTGTGGTTCTGGACAGTCATAGTCAGCTGTCCTTCCAGGCACACATCGCAGCAATCACTTGGTCCTGTAGGTTTACCCTTTACAACATACAAAGGATCAGAACTTGCCTCACCAAGGAATCTGCCCTACTCCTTAGTCCAGACCATCTGCCCTACTCCTTAGTCCAGACTAAGGAATCTGCCCTACTCCTTAGTCCAGACTAAGGAATCTGCCCTACTCCTTAGTCCAGACTAAGGAATCTGCCCTACTCCTTAGTCCAGACCAAGGAATCTGCCCTACTCCTTAGTCCAGACCAAGGAATCTGCCCTACTCCTTAGTCCAGACTAAGGAATCTGCCCTACTCCTTAGTCCAGACCAAGGAATCTGCCCTACTCCTTAGTCCAGACCAAGGAATCTGCCCTACTCCTTAGTCCAGACCAAGGAATCTGCCCTACTCCTTAGTCCAGACCAAGGAATCTGCCCTACTCCTTAGTCCAGACCATCTGCCCTACTCCTTAGTCCAGACCATCTGCCCTACTCCTTAGTCCAGACCAAGGAATCTGCCCTACTCCTTAGTCCAGACCAAGGAATCTGCCCTACTCCTTAGTCCAGACTAAGGAATCTGCCCTACTCCTTAGTCCAGACTAAGGAATCTGCCCTACTCCTTAGTCCAGACTAAGGAATCTGCCCTACTCCTTAGTCCAGACTAAGGAATCTGCCCTACTCCTTAGTCCAGACTAAGGAATCTGCCCTACTCCTTAGTCCAGACTAAGGAATCTGCCCTACTCCTTAGTCCAGACCAAGGAATCTGCCCTACTCCTTAGTCCAGACTAAGGAATCTGCCCTACTCCTTAGTCCAGACTAAGGAATCTGCCCTACTCCTTAGTCCAGACCAAGGAATCTGCCCTAGTCCTTAGTCCAGACTCCACTATTCATGTCCCTCCTCACTGGCCTTCCAGCATGCTCAAGTCACAGGTAGTATCCCCCCCCTCTCTAACCCCCAGTATCAGGATGTATTAGGATGTTGATATTCATTCATCAGCCAACACTCCCCACTCATAGGTAGTAAACCCTAAAGCTCTCTGGCCAAAGCTCCATACACCCTAGACAATTTTCCCTTCTGGCTAACAGGCTACTGTATGCACTGTACTATGCACTGTCTCTCTGGCTCTCCTATGTTGTGTATACCGTATGTATAGCTCCCTGATCCCATGGAGCACAATTTAGACAACTTGAAACAATAAAGCCTGGTACTACTGTTAGCGCTACTGTTCAGTCACGCCCGCCATTTCACCGCAGAGCCACCCTGACAACCAACAACCAATAAAACCATGGCAGTCCTTCTGGTCTATGGGTTCAGCGACCACGCCAACAGATCCCATAGCCTGTCACAAAAATGCTAATAAATAGCTTAAATATGAGAAAGTTGGGGGGAAGAACAGCTTCCTCAATCCTTGCATAGTAGAATACTGTATGGCAATGGCTAAAATAATTCCCATGTGCGATGTCAGATCGACTGGTCCACCCACTGAGGAAAAAGATAAATGAGGACAGACACACACACACACACACACACACACACACACACACAGACACACACACACACAGACAGACACACAGAGTGAGTTTTCTTCATTTTGATATTGGATTGTAGGATATAATGAGCCAACCTGTTCCTCTTTGGTGTAGAGCTGAAAGCATTGGGCAACGGAGCAGGTCTGAGGCTGGAGGTGCAGGTCCTTCACCTGACGCACGCTCTCAGCATCTGGGATGTATTCATCCTCGGTCCGCTTGAAAAGACTGTTTATTTGTTTATTTAAACGGATGTCCATTTACTGATGCTTACTTATGTACAAATGTCAAATACTGCAATGTAGAAATACTAGTACAAGTACGGATGTCACCACTGCACATGACAAACAAAACATGGAACATCAATCAACCACTGAGACGGGTTACACTTAAAGAAGTCATGATGCTTACTAGTCTTTTGTCTCCTTGTCCCATTCCACCACTATTTTGACATGAGGTGGCCCTCCAGGACCACAAGACTTGTATGCCCTGTTAAAACACAGAATAGTTTTTTTTTTATTACTTACATTCTAGTCATAATATGCTCTCTCTCTCTAAGAGAATAAGAATGACTTACAATGATGGCAAAAGCGGCGTCATTAATAAATCCTAGATCTTAGACGATCCACAAGCAATAAGAACAAAAACAAATATTTAACCTAGCTAAAGAAATGTGATCACTGATGGAAAATGTACTTGCATGTTTCACTGAAGTAAAAGTATCAATAATACTGCAATATAGACTGGAATTCAAAATGTACTTGAGTAAAAGTACAAGTATTGCCATCAAAATGTACATAAAAGTACCAAAAGAAAAAGTACTCATTATGTATAAATGTCCCATTTCAAGTTTTCAAATGCATAAAAACAATGTCACAATGTGACGCATTGGTCCAATGTTTTGTAATAATCAAAATCTATAAAGTAAGTTTTCAAATAATTGTGGAAATACAAGTAATGTACAAATACTGTGCAGTACTTAAGTAAATGTATTTAGTTTCTTTCCACCACTGAGTATACCTCAGAGTTTGAGTCCATTGTTAGATGATTTAATTTGACTTCATAAACCACCACCACCACCGGTGAGACAATATCCCCCCCTGCTGGTGGACAGTGACATTACCTTTCCACAGAAGGGTGGCAGAGAGGCTGCTCCTCTTGAGGCAGTAGATATGTGATCCCGACCACGCCCACCACACGCAAACTCAAGGGCCCCGCCTACAGACAGCCACGGAGAATTACACTTCAATAAACACATCGATAATATATTAGTTATTAGCTAGCCTGTCACCTTCAAACATGAAGTACGTGGGTGCGTGAGTGCGTGCGTGCATTCGTGTGCACCTGCACAAAGACACCAGGGCGCAGGAGATGTTTCATCTTCTCCAGGATCTCTTTCTGAAGTATGTCCCAGGTCACCATACGCTCCAAATACAGTACAAACGGATTTCCAAACCTTCAACGATACATTTTAGATTGATAGATTAGATACATTATTTTCTTTCCTTTTTTCCTGTTTAACCCATTTAAATCTGTGTAATTTAATTGTAGCTATATAGGCTACATATAGCAACATACTTGGCACGACAAAGTTTGAGAACTACTGATTTAGAAGGCATTTTGTAGACCTCAGGCCTTGATGGGTTAAAGGTCCAATCCGGGATGTGTTGTGTGGTTGGGGTCTTACCTGCGTCCTTGCTGTCCAGCGCAGGCTCTGTTGCACACCAACAGGACCACCTTATCGGCCTGGACCTGGCCACTGTTCCTGTTAGGACTCGGAGGTGGAGTTCCAGGCTCTTGTATTTGTGTTGATAGCCTGTTATTATCTGTCCCATACTTCAGGTTGTTCTGGTTCAGGTTGGCATGCGGACTCCCTGTAGGTAGTGCATACGCTGTACATTTATCAACAAAAGAAAACCGCGAACAATGTTGAAAACCGTGTGTGCTTTTCTTCCTACCAGAAATTCACCATAGCAAGTTTGTGTAATGGCTTCCGGTTTAAAGCATTTCTCTCTTGTTGATTCCTGTGTAATCTAATCTGGAGTCTCAGTCTGGCCTGATGTAAGCTAAACTGATTTGAGAGGAATCAGAATGTCAGATATACCTCCTCCTCCTCCTCGTTGGGAGCGGATCTGCTCTGGTCTGAATAACTCAGGTGTTTCAAAGGCAAAGATGGAGTCGCTCTCCTGAATGATCTCAAGGTCATCCTCGTCGTCGCAGAAGGAACGGTGGAAGCCGTCATAGTACATCTCAGTCAGGACAATCTGAATAGAACCATGGAACAGAAGCATGGCAGAGAAATACATGTAATCAAAAAACGGATGTTATATAACAGCACAGAGAAGGTATGATTGGAAACTCTTGAAACATTTGAAATCCGTATGTAAATCCATAAAGTATGCGATTCGTTGAAAATAATTAACTGCTAAAAATGTAATAAAGGTCTTGTGTAGGCTTATGTATAAAAGTGTAGACAATATGAAACTGTATTAATTTTGAATCAAGCAAATACCACATACCCAATGGCTTTCACTGTGATTGAAAAGCCACGAAACACCAAAGAGGCAATATTTTATGGAGGGATAAAATATACCGCTTCACTGTATGTATGTAACAGAATTGTAAATTCTTACACAGTTCACTGACATCCTTTTTCCGCCATTTGTATTATTTCATGGCTTTGGAGGCATTCACTTTAAATGACACTGAAGTACAGGTTGGAGTACAGGTTTTACAACCTATTTGGGTTTGGAAACTTTAAATTCTCAAAAGGATGGTTGTCTAATTAAAATACATTTTAAATAAAACATTTAAGTACTGGTCATTTAGATAAAAACAAATCTATGTTAAATTTCAAAACCTTTTGTTGTTTTTTGTTTGGTATTTGTATTGTTGCTCCCTTTCTAAACCTAAACAACCTGAACACTGAAACCATTCCATGGTCTCTCGCAGTGTGGGGAAGAGGTGTGTTTTATGTCTCACAGGAAAATAGATGTCCTACTTAGTATGCCTGTCACAATTATGACATAATCACCTATCGCAATTATTTGAGAGAATCGCAATTATTTATTATAAACGTTATTGTCATAATCAAGTGTTCTTTCTCTTCCATGTTGAAAAATGTTCTTACCAGTATATTTTATTATGTGACACACGTTATGGGCTTGTAGATAGTCTATTTCCACCATAATTTATTTCCGGAAAGTACTGTATTAAATATGTATATTATTTGTATATTTAGGTTATTTGTCAAATCTGCACCTGTGCAACTTAGAGCCAAACCTAAATGTTTTATTCTTATGTTCCAGTGTTAAGCGACAAAAACGCAATTAAATCATTAACCGCAAATTATTTGTGTGACATAAATCGTCATAAAATGGCATAATCTTGACAGCCCTACTACTTGGGGACAACAACAGTGTGTTGAACTTGGACATTCGTGCTGCTAGAGACGTTTAGCACCAAAATAAATGGTTGTCACCGATCGCACCTGTTGATTGGGGATTTTGGTCTCCTGTGCTACAGCCTGTCTCAGCCTGGACACGGTGCTGGACAGAGGCACTGCCACGCCCACTCTCATGCAGTGAGAGCACTTTCCTTGGTACACCACCGTCACGTACAAAGGCCTGTAGAGAGAAATATGAAATAAAACAGCTGTTTTAATGTGACAACATTTTGAACAGCACTTCAAAGGTTTACAGACCTTCTTCCAATTTTAGCCTCTCCTTGACGGATCTAAGTGGAGCTCTTTTTTCTTGGTTTGACAACACTCTTTTGCAATCCATTTTCAACACACTCACTCTCACAATGAATTAATGAGTTTTATTTTGAACATTATTTGAAAACAAATACATAAAAAAAACACTGAAACAAAAAACAACAACAAAATAAACAACAATGTCCGAAAAGGAGTAAGATGACGTATAAAACATATTAAACTCCTATACCAATGCAACATTCACTGGTAATTATTACTTTTCAACAGAATGTATTTACAGCGCGCACGCACGCACGCACGCACGCACGCACGCACGCACGCACGCACGCACGCACACACACACACACACACACACACACACACACACACACACACACACACACACACACACTCCTCACCGTGTGTGAGGTACTGGAATGGGCAGTGAAATGCAGAGGAAAGGATCAAACGTGTTGCTCTGTTTCTGGCAGTGAGGACAAGTCAAAGAGGACCTACATTGGAACAGAAATAAAACATCAAGTGAAAACATATCGAGAGAATCTCTGGAAATCTGGCTGTATAGCTATTTGGCGGTCCAGACCTTGGCCTAAGGTTTGGAGCCCCTAGTCTAGTTCGCTGTTCAAGAGGAATTGGCATAATGACTAAATTGGGGGAGAAGAAGTGAATTACAGACACTGACCCCTCACAAAATACACACCACTGAAGTCTCTAACCTGTACTGTAGGTACATGAAGGTACAGTATGTGTATGGGAAATCTAGCTTGGAAATCTAGCTTGCAGTCGAATGAGGCACAGTGACCATTAAGCTATTTAATAACGGTCAGCACCTTTTCCAACCACACCAGAAATAAAAACCCTGTCAGGGCTGAGATAAAATTATGATAGCTACAAGATGGGGTATACTATACACAGAGACAGGTGCTTTGAAAAACCTTTGTAATATGATTCGCAGTGGTGGAAAGTACTGTACGTTTATTCGAAGTACACTTTTTAGGTAGTTTTACTTCACTGGAGTATTTCAAATTTTATAGTGTTACTAGTTACTTTGTAGATCTTTATTATTATTAGTCTACAAAAGCACTCCAGACATATATAATATTCTTTGGCAATTTGAAAATAGCCAATCTACAAGCTCACAATGCGTCGCAAAAGCGATACGTTGTGTTGTGAGCTTTCAAAGGATTTAAAAATAAATTACATTTGAAAACGTGTGAAATGGGACCTTCTGCATAATGAGTACTTTTACTTTTGGTAGGCTATAAGCCTATTTAGATGCCAATATAAATAGTACAAGGAGCTTGTACTTTTAACATACTATATCTACAATAGGCTATTGACACTTTTACTTAAGTAAAACATTTGAGTACTTCTAAGTTCTACTTCTTACCATCACTGCTGATTCAATATTCTTCAGGGGATCATGAAGGTTAAAACAATTACATGACAACCTTAGGAAACAGGAGTGCAGGAAGAGAGCTTCTCAAATTAGACCGGTAACATAATGATGAGGTTTCTGACCTGTGTTGAGCCTGAAACAGCTCCTGTACAAAGGAGCCAGGCGCTGGGATAGATCCCTCAGGGACACTTTCTTCTTCTAGTGGAGGCTGGAGATATTCACACACATTTAAAACGTCCATTAGAAGGCATGTAACATTGTTGTGTTTAAAAAACGATGAAAAATCGTAGAGGTGCTCCGATCGATCGGCCACAGATCGTGATCTGCCGATATTCACTCCAAATGACTCGATCGGTGATCGGCAATTTACCTGATCTGGATAAACTAATCTTTTATACCATTTAAGTATATAAAAGTCAATCAGATATATAGTATAATATAGTTTTTCATCTTTCTGAGTGTGACAGGCCTAAACATTCTCCCCTTCTTCCCCACAGGAACAGTTTTGACGTAATAATTTTGGAAATATTAAAGTTTTGTGAGAAAGACAATCAGTGATCGGTCCCAAAAAACCTGACCGGAGAACCTTAAAAAAAGCGTATAGTGAACCTATTGTAGTATCGTGATTCGAATCGTATCGAGAGTTGAAAAAATACACAGAATCATAATGTATAAGTATATACTGCACATATTGCAATTATATTATGAATATCAAATTATTCATACAATAATATCAGCACTGTATATACTGTACTTATTCAATGTTAAAACATAGTCTTAAAAGATGCAAGGACATGGTTTACTTGCGTATATTGCTGACTATAGACTTGTCCAGTATGATGTACATAATTTTTACCTTCCTGGGGGGTCTGCTGTCGGGGTGGACGATGTTATTGAGATCTTCGTGAACTCTGTCCAGCAACCACAGGAGGAACTCCTGGGCGTCGTGTTGGGCATTGCCACGAAACTGGAGGGCACTCTTGGACACCACATTCTGGAGCACATAAGAGAACACAGCGGTACAGATCCATCAGATTCTAGTGAGCGGCTTCTGGAAACAGAAAGCATTTTCAAACTGGCATCATTTCTCTTCCTATCACAGTGAGCCTCGTCATGAAATATTCAGCAGGCTCTTTTTTTCCCCCAGGATGCCACGGTCAGCGTTATTCCTGAAGGTTGGTGGTGGAGGTGATGGAGACGTGGGGTGGTGGTTGCGATGAAGAGCAGGCCTGGAGAGGCCTCGTCGACACACGCCGACAGCGGCTGGAAATCGACGGCTTTACCATTAGCCACTGGCGGTTCAGCCTTGCAGGTCCATGCGCGCGGTGGGGCGGCAGTGAAGTCACCTCTACTCAGAGCAGGCCTATCAAATGTCACGGAAGGTCAGAGACGCGAGGAGACTGAGCATTATGCGCCTCTGAGCTTTCCTCATGGGACACTGCTACTCTTCTTCAACCCATTACCGAGGCAAGACACACTTTGCGCAAAGTGTGGCGTACTTAAAGTGCAAGCATTCATTCCCAAGGCTTGAACACAGAGAATACCTCTTTACCCACTTTAGACCTTTTATACTAAATACGAAAAAGAATTACAAGCTCACAACGAATTGCAATGCAACGTGGTGTTGTGAGATTGTAGTCGAATTCAGCTTTTTTTTCCCTTAAAGAAAACTTGATTGATTTTCTTTTTGCCTATAATAATGCCCCAAGTGACGCCAGGTTGAAAATGGTTGAAAATGGTTAAGTGTTAAGTCAAGGTGGTGTTGTTTTTTATTAGTGTAAACTGTAAAGTGTGAGGCAAATGAGGGGAAAACTAAAGGGAAGCAGTTCTAGCACTATGTTCTGTGTGTCTATTTACAGTAGTTTACAGTCCAACCAAAAATAGTGTGACCTGCACATACAGTAGCTGCACGTGCATATGTATCCTCCACAGTGATGTCCAGTTGGGGAAATGTCCAGGTCAAATGAGTTTATCCAAAAAATAAAAAACAATTGTCTGTTAATTATGATTGACCCAATCAATCCATTACAAATGGATTAATTTCATTGACACAGTTTTCTGTTAAATAACATACAATACGTGCACTGCAGATGCAAAAGATTTGCAAGCAACCTAGGAAAACAACAACCTTAAGTTCAGCCTTGCTAATTGCTTATTGTGACAATGATTATATCGATAGCATCCATCATTCAATAAGTCAATATAGGCTAATGTTGAATATACCAGTAGGTAAATGTTACATTATTGTTTCAGACAGGCACTAAAGTATTCTACTATTATTAAAAAAAATGATAACTGTACGTTTTCATTTTATGTTAACACAGTAGTTGCCTTTTTCAAATTGGAAATGTATTTTGGGATAAAACTCATCTTGCCAAATTTGCATACGTAGATTATAAATGTAGTCAGTTTGGGTGGTACTTGAAAACTATGTTTCTCAAACCAAATGCTTCTGAGACCAAATGGATGTCTCATTCCCTTGTGCAATCACCACTGATGTATTCCTAATGAGCAGTGCTAAGTGCTTTCAATAAAGCCTGATATTGTGGACCTCGACAATAAGCTATGGAGCTGCAAAGCAACCTCACATGCGGTCACTGGGCCTCCTGTAATCTACACGAGCATCGGAAATGGCATGCTTCAGTGAACTTCAATTAACTGCATTTAAGTTTCTGATACATGGTTTGGGTAATGCAGCAAAGAAACATCTATTGAATGAAGCACAAGCATTTTGTTTTTCTCCAAATACCTTAAAGGGAGAGTTCACATTTTAACAAGTGCATCTGGGGGTCAGCGTGAATGGAACACATGTTCAGTCAGTCCAAAAACTTGCCTCAGTCCTATGGAGATTATTTAGGAAGACATTTTGCACACCTGAAATGCTTTTAACAAGTGCATACGAGGGAAAAGACACGAGTAAAGATGTCAATGCAAAGAAGGAAAAAAAGGAACAGAATTCTGTACACTGTCTTCACTTAAGTTTAAGCTTCAGTGTTGTGACTGAAAAGTTGTGCCTGCTAAGGCAATCACAGATAAACTGTTTACAATACCATTGACATACAACAGCAATCAAAATGATCAAATCCTAGCTGCCTCCATTGTCTTAAAATTCAAACCCTGAAATTAATACATTTCACGACCAGTATATTAATCGCAGATAAAAAATATGAAATGTCCCTTTAGCACTGTACTTCATATTCAGAGGGTGCATGTGCTTCATGTCTGATGCCAGCTCACACCCTGGAATTGAGGCCTCGCACTCTGAAGTGAATAATCTATATCAAATCGACAGATTGTACTCTGGCTGACAACCAAGGGGGGAAGAAAGGGACAGAAATAGTAGCAGTGTCAGGAATAAGCATTGTTCAGTTCCTCTCTCCAATGTTTATTTTGAACCCATAAAATGGGACAAGAATCTGTCTTAAAGAAACAGGGAAACTACAGAGCCTAATCCCTGATGAAAAGTAACATTTGTGAATGTGACAGACACTATTTGCAGTGCTGGAGGCTATATACAGTAGAGTAGCTGAAGTGGATTATTTCCCCCAGCTGAATTTAATACTTCTGAGTTCTGTATATTACCAGTATTACCCCCCACTGTTAACACACCTGTTATACATACAAATACACCTGTATGTAAATTAACCCGTTATGGGCCTGTACTCAGTCAGAGTTACAAAGGTACAGTAACAGTACATGTGTACTGTATGCACAGTAACAGTATTAGCGGATAGGTCACCAGTGCAACTAGCTATGGTAATTGCATGCATTGATTGCAACCATTATTGGTTATGGTTAGCTGGTTAAGTCTGGTGTGGGACAATGCATGGCCTAAATAATAATAATACAATATATATAATGATTGAAACAATTAATATTCAATTTATTTTCACAGAAAAATAAAATAAGCTAATGTTTTTGCATGAGATGAATAGGCCTAATTGATATGAAAATGTAATTAGAAAACTTACAGAAATAATAATTAACCAAAGTAGCCTACTTTCATTAGGTAGCACAGTTTTAGTGAAATCGCTTACAAAACCAGACCAGGCATTTATCTATAGGCCACCAATATCCCTGTGATGTGTGATCAACTGCTAACATTAGCCTAGAGGCGTAGCCTATGTTCTGAATCTACACTGTAGAAATGTAATTATACCTGTAGAATCTACAGGTATAATTATTCCCAATCCTGCATGCAGGCTAGGCCTAGGCTACTGCTGGCTACTTGGAGGAATGTGTGTTTTATTGCAGTAAACTACTGTACAGCTGAGCTGGGTGCTGGGAGCAACATAGTGGCATCCTCTTCAGAATTGCGAATACAAATAAAATACAAAAGTCCGAATAAAATCAAGATAAAAATGCAATTGCAATAGGCCTATAAATAGACATAGGACATAGCAATAAAAAAGGAAATGAATATATGAATACCCATGTCATGGGGAAACATATTGGGAGTTTTAATGTAATCCTATAATTCAAAGCAGGGGTGACACAGGACCCAGACCCAGTCCAATTAAATTACAGCTGAAAACTGTGCGCACTCATAAACTTACCTTGAATTCTCGACTGTGTTGAGGGGTGTACTCGAAGGTCCACAGCGCTCGAACCAGACCCGACAGCTGTTCGGTGACTTCACCCGAGTCCTGCTGGCTGATGGAGCCTTTCTTCTGCACCAGAACCCCGTTGGTCTTGGACTTGTCGGAGCCGTTGGACTTGTCGCTGTTGGTGGTCGCACCACCACCACCCTCTCCCCCGCGGAACTGCTCCAGGGCCAGGTATTCGGCGAAAAGCTCCGTGTTGCTCAGGCACTGCAGGATGGCGTTCATGAAGCAGGTGTTGCCGTGGTTCTTCAGCCCGGCGACACCCGGCACCTTGTCCCCAAAGAGGAACCCCCCGCAGTCGCTGTCGTCGGAGGGGACGGACCCCCCGGTCGTCGTCGGGATGAAAGTTGCGTCGTCCTTCTTGTCGGCGGCGGCGTGCTCCTCCGTGCCGAAATGAGACAGAGTGGACAGAGTCCTCAGAACTCTGTTCATGAAGCTCCCCACGGAGCGGACGGAGCTCCTGCGGAACAGCTTCTTGCTGAAGGATTTCTTCTCCTTGTTGCTGGCAGCTTTCGACATGATGGTGGCTGATCCGACGGGTCTCCCCCAATTAGGCCTAATATTCCTGGACGGGTCCTCCTTTTTCAGAGCATCGCTCCTGCCATTCCCACTGGCGAGTCAAGTCAACCACGACACAGGGTTAACCGATGTTCAAACGTAGACCTAATAGAAGCATTGTTTAGCTGAAAAAAGCACCACCACCACCAACAACAACAGCCCTATGGCTCCAACAGCTCCGGAAGGAGGGGGGACCATAATATTATCATGACAGCACCACACGGGAACATAAAAGAGACGGAAATCAGCCCACTTGCAACACTGCGTCGGATTGCATAAACACGCTCCATGGAGAAAGCGTCCGGGGTAGTCCCGCTCTCACTCCCGCTCCAAGTGAATCATGTGGAATCATCTGGACCCGTCGGTCCAGCGAGAACATCAGGTGTCACATTAGGGTTACGCGAAAAATAATTAGCTCCCCTAGTTGACCATGAAAATAACGATTGTCGCATATCAACAGCAAATCACCATTTCAATCGAGATCCCAATGTGTCTCATGTTTTATTTATTAAACAAACCGCAGCTCCACCCTTTAGGATTTCGACGCTTTCAAAGTGCGTTTAACCGCGGTGGGAGCATTGCCGTTGCAAAAACACCATATTCTGATTGATCCATAAATCGCGTTTCCAGTGAACGGAGGAGCCCGCAGATTAGTAGATGCAGCCGAGCACGCCCGCTCCTCGGATCCGGGTTAAAAGTAACTCATCGTTCGGAAAACATGTACGTTTCGGTATCCCCATAAAGCAAGTTGTGGCAGCTGTCCCGTCCCGTCACGGTTGATTTCTCCCTCCAGCCTCCAGCGTTGATTCATCATCGCAAGGCCGCTTCTCCTCCGCTCCGGTCTCCATCATCTGTAGTCACACAGATACTGCAGGCAGCAGGCAGGGCAGGCAGGGCGGTGACGGCTGACGTCACAGCCAAACACTGGCCCCATAGACTGGCCCATGTTTTGAGCAGAGCAGGTAGCAGCATGTGATGCTGTACCATTCTCCCTCCCAGGCAGGTTCTCTCTTCACAATAGGATGTGGATCTTGGATCTCCTTGTGCTACACATTTCCAAGTGCTTGATATAGCTTAAAAATAATGCATTTTCCAAACGTCCGCCAAATTATTATTATTATTCATTAAGCATATCACTTTCATTCATTCGGAGTGGAAATCTAGAAATCCAAGTCATGAAAAACATCACCCAGGTGTTTTGGAGACAAACAGATTTATTAAGTTAGAATGATTATAGCAAATTAATGCAAACATTGATTTATTCTAGTAAATAAACAGAATAGAAAATAAGACAATGGCACAGAATTATGTATAGTATCTTTCAGTTACACGTTTTATAGGTTAACACATGGAACCTTAAACAACAACACAGAGAAAGACATCTGACAATTTATTATCAACTTTGTCTAATTTTTGAATATATAACACAACAACCCAAACACCATTTGGAAATCATATGCAGTGTTAATTTAAGCCTTTGTCCATTGTTATACTCTTGAGTTAAATGAAACGGCGAGGATTTTACTGTGCATTTGAAGATAACGGTATGCCATCCAAAGAAAATGACAGACAAACCCAACTCATGGTGCCTGAATGACTTGAAATGGAGAAGTGGAATGAAATCCAACTACATTCCCAGACATTTTCTTAAATTGCCTTAAGCACGGGCGACTTCTAAGGTTTTAAATGACTCAAAAACAAGATTCGATCAAGACACACTCTCCTTTGTGAATGGACATCCAGGCGTTGTCAACAGTGGAGGTCTAGCCTTCATTCGTTCTATTATTACCACAAGGCTTCATCAGACCTCATCCCAGAAACATTAACCCGAACTAACTGGAAAGGCTCTCCCAGTAAAATCGGGGACCGTCAAACCGCTGCACCTGACCTAATGACCCTGTTGTCCCCAGCGCCTCCCTAGTCTCCGTCAGTGGTCGAGGCCGCGGAGGGCGGCGATGCTGGAGGCCAGCCGGCGGGGCAGCAGTTTGGCGGTCTGCCTGTAGTCCTCCGGCTTGGCTCTCAGCAAGGCGAGGATGTGCTGCAGGGAGCGGGACGGCTGCAGGCCCAGCGCGTCCATCACGTTGCTCAGGTAGTCTGTGGAGCAGTGAGAGCGGTTATTACGCTACGTACAGATCGGAGACCGTTCAGAGGGTCGGGATGCTGCTGGAGCAACATTGGTCCCCCATTAGTCACATGGAATGGAATCTCTCCTCCCAGGTCTTCTCTGTTCTGTATCCCTCTCTACTCTCACCTTCGTGTCCATATTCAGGCAACAGCAACATACAGTACATCACAATTTAGGCATTTAGCAGACACTCTTAATCCAGAGCGATTTACAGCAAGAAAGAACAACACATGGTAATACATCAAATACATAAAAATAGTCATGAAGAATCATAAGGCCCGGACAGTTAGCTCAACTGTCTGGGCACCTAGGCTGCCAAGCCAGCCGGACGGCGTGCCGCGGGTTCGACTCCCGAGCCCGACAGCCTTTGCCGTGTGTCACTCCCCATCTCTCTCCCCCTTTCCTGTCTGTCTACTGTTCCCTATCAATAAAAAGGCATAAAAAGCTATGAGTAAACAAACTATGCGTAAACACTATAGAGTGCTACATGTTGCGTGCTAAAATTCTATCTAAATTCTATGTTGAGCCTTTGCATACGCCTGTATCGAGGCAAGTGCTACGGGCTAAGATGGCGTCTGAAGAGATGGGTTTTCAGACTACGGTCCACTCCACTTAAGTGGAGTGGACAACTCTGCGTCCATAACCACTTAAATCCTATATAATGTGTTGACCAGGGTCCCTCAGGGGACCGTACTACTGAAAATAGCTGATCTACAAGCTCACAACACGTTGCAACATGATGCATTAAGCTTGTTGCTATTTTCTCTGAATATTTCCCCCAGAACAGGGACATTAGGTTAAATTATGACTCATATATGACTTCCCATGTATCTACATTAGGAACTGTCATTACTAAACATTGTTTCCTAGGATTGTTAATATCAACACTACAACTGACAAACACCTCCAAATACAACTCGGAACCACACTATATTTTAGATGGAACACTCGGCAGTGTCCTGTTTAGGTGTATTTTTCCACATGTATTACTTTGGTTCATCATTAATCTGTAAATGGTCATCCAGTCATTCAGCAGTGTCACTCACAACAGAAGCAAAGCCTTATATTATGTCCAACTACACAACACCCGTTGTTCAGAACCTGTCTTTTTCAAGGGTGTGCATGCTTCCCTTTTGGATTCTATCTCAACTACACAACTTAACAAGGGAAATTCTTCAAAGATGAAGACACGTCATTACCTCGCAACTACTCATAGATGCCTCAATGTTGATCTGTAAGTACAGGTGCTGCTGTTCTGCATGGCAGTGAAATGTGTCAATAAATGTCATGTCTGCAGTGAGAGGAGGCTTCTAGTTACCTATATCGGTGGCCAGCTGTTTGGTGGAGTGTGAACCGAGCTGGGGGATGAGCAAGATGGCATCGCAGTACGTCTGCATGGTTGCCCGCGCGATGGAGCCCAGCCAATAATCAGCTGTGTTGTCCAGCTCCGGAAGGTCGTCACCTGAGAGCGAAGGAGGAGAGCGGTGATGTCAAACTGTGGCGTCAAAGCGTGACACAGGTCGGGAGGATGTACTGTCCCAGGCACCAAGTGTCAACAACGTGAGGACGTAAACAAGGACTGATTGATGTTGCGGAAGGCAAAACAAGAGGGAGGGAGAGAGGGAGAAATGTGGATGACGAAGCAATGGTAGAGTAAATAAAATAATCACTGGGGGGAAAAAAGAAAGCACGCAGACAAAAAAAGAAGAAAAAAAAAAGACTGTAATTAACACTAGGAATCCATCTGTCTGGAAGCCCCAGATGGCAGCATGTGGGGAGACAGACTGAGAGAAGAGTCAGGGCTGACAGCTCGTCACCTTGTTCGGGAGGGAAGGGCAGCTTCCCAGCATGCAGGGCCAACTCCAGTGCTGGGTCCTCTTGAGTAACAAAGGGCTCCAAGTGGAGCGGCAGAGACATTATGTACTGTCCTATCTGAGGAGGAGAAGACAGAGAAGATATTATGTACCGTCCTATCTGAGGATGAGAAGACAGACACATGCTGGAGGTAGCTCGATACATCCGCTGTCTGGGAGGGAGCTGTTACAGTATCACGTTCATTCGACTCATATGACAGAAATCAACAAACCTTTTGACTTCGTTAATTGTTTTTTGCTCGCAATCCCCTCTGGTAGGTTATAAATTAGGGTTTAAATTAGTTATCTTGTGTGAGTACTCACATCCATACATTATACGTAAACAAATCAGTTTAGTTGTTTATCAGGAAAATACTTCTTGTATACATGTGAATGTATGGAATGATCCATCTTATATTGAGTGTGATTGTGTCTTTCTCCTTTGCAAAACATCTTCAACTTGGCGTGTGTATTGCTGATGCCCTAAGGAAGTTCAATGTCATGTTTCAAGTTCAGGGGTTCCCCTGAACCAAAGACCACCACAATTAAATGCAACATCAAGTTGAAAATCCATGCAAATTTGTCACCTGAGAATGGCGGATGTTGCCAGGTGTCGCCCATAAATGATGTGAAATGGCGGAAACACAGATGATGCAATGCAATTACTGCACAATCATGATGTAAAAAGTGTGCTGCTCCAAAACCAGCACACGGGTATGGGCCTGCACTAGTCTATACATTCACAGAATCTGTGACTGTGTGTGTGTGTGACTGTCCTTCACATATCTCGAAAGGCGTTCAACCGACCGACTTCATCCTTGACGGATGTATGGCTGTGGACCCAAGTGTTCTTGAGAACATGGCAAGGAGCCAGGGCACGGTACTCGACAACACTGCAAGCAGCTCTTATGGGGGCCAAGCAAACAGATGACTCCGAATGCACAAAATGAAAACTTACAAAATGAATGCACAAAATGAAAACGTATGTTTGTGACTGCTGGGTAAACATATTAGATAATCTTATTTATTCTTTGGGTTCAGATCATTTTTGATGAGCATCATTAGTCATTGTATGGCCTAATTTAAAATGCATGAAGTACTTACATTTGTGATGTACTCCTGTGGTGACAGGCTGAAGGTAGGCAGGTCTTCTGTGTAGCCCTCTCCAAAACCACCTGCCTCTTGACTCTGGCACATGGTCAAGCCAACAGAAGATAAAATTAGACACCACACTCAAATAAACACCCGCAGACAAACAAACACAGACACACACACATCAAATGCTGTTGTCTATGTACTCAGATCACAGTTTGATAACTTGATACAAGCTGCCTCTCACCTCCATCTTGGAAACAAGGCAGAGCTGGTGCTTGATCTGCAGGAAGACGGAGTCAAAGGCCAGCTGGTTGGCCTGTTGGTTGAGTCTCGTCAGGGCTGCCCTGGGCTCAGCCAGCAGGCTGGAGTTACCTGTACCCTTCTCCTAAGGAAACAAAATAAGTCATCAGTTCATATGGATCTTCTCGAGAGATGAAATGAGATTTGATATACTTTATTAATCCCTGAGGGGAAATTGAAGCGTTACAACAGCATAAAGTGCATAAAAGCTAGTGTATACTGTTACATACTAACATTTGTCGATGCATAGGTCCTCCCTCCAGTGGTGGAAGAAGTACTGCACGTTTTTACATACCGGTAAATAAAAGTAGCGATACCACATAGAAATCCAGTTAAGTAAAAGGCCTTCCAATGTTAACTTGATTAAAAGTACAAAGGTATTGGCACCAAAATACAATAATCCGCCCTATGCATCGACAAATGTTAGTATGCTAACAGTATACACTTCCATACACTAGCCTGCACTATACAGAAACAAAATACAGTGTCATTACAGTATCATGCCATGTGTTTGAGAAGGTATGTACACTACAGTATGCAAATACACGCAATCACCATGTCGTTATGACATCCCAGAATACACTGATAACAAAAGTGTCAGTAGCTATGTTGTTACTGAACCCCTATAATGATATTTCTTTCAAATTGGACCCAAATTATGATGGCAGAGAGGTGACAATGAACTGCTAATCGGCAGATGGATGAAGGGCATACATAATACAACCTGTCCTTGATGGGTGTACAACAGGTGGATCCATCCCGTCTTTCTAAAAATGTCTTCTACATCCTGACAGTTTTCTGAAAAAGCTATGTTTCTGACAGTTGTTCTTCGATTTTTTTTAAATAGCAGACCTACAAGCTCGTAGTGCGCCACTCGGTGGCGCGCTATGAGCTTGTAGATCTGCTATTTTTCAATAGCTAAAGCATAACATAATGCCAACACCAAAAGGGGTTCCCGCCCAAAATGGGTTAAACATTTTGCAAGCAAAGTCACTCAGATGACTCACTACTGTAACCATTAACGTCTAAAGTGCTTAAGTATGATGCAAGGCAGCAATCATCTCCTGTGTATCTGTCAAGTTTTGGATGAATACTTATAACATATGGTGGGTGGCTCCATTAATTACCTTATGTTGTTTTGGATAAACGCTTAACATATTGTGACTCCATACCTTTAAGGAGTAGAGCACCTCCATCAAGCTGTTGTATTCGGCCATGTTTCCTCTCTGAAGGTAGTTGTACTCCTGCCAAGGGTTCTTAATGGCATTCTTCCGCTCTGTGGAGCTGGCTTCCTGGATGCCAGCCAGGCTCCGAGGGCTGTATGAATCCGATAGGTATTTGCCTGCTGTTCCCAGTATCCTATGGGAAGGTTGAATTATATTTGGAGGGTAAATATAGTAACTTAAATCTGAGAATGTACTTTGGTGTCATTAGTTAGGTTTTATCACTTTGAGAGATGTCAATGGGTTTGTAAAGGGCAAATGATATTCCATCTGACGGCGGACATAGACAATAAGGGCGGAATCATTTCTCGTACTTGTTTGACAGCTGCTGCTCAAAGGCTCCACACTGTCTCAGTAACTCTCCACAAGTGGCGATGATCCTGTCAAGGACAATGTGAAAAATGTTACTTAGACATTTTCATGTTGTAATCAATTACTGCATCATACTAAACATTCTAAAGGCTGATTTATACAGAGTTGTGCACACAAAATAGTAGATCTACAAGATTGCAAGGCCAACCCCTTGCAATGCGACAGAAAATAGCTGATCTAGGCTCACAAGTTGCGTGCAACTAAGTATAAGTCATGAATGACCTTTGTGAACTTACTGTTCATAACCGATACCCAGAAATACTATCAGAGAAACAGCCGTTAGTAATCTAATGCTTGAAACTCACAGGGCGTGGACACCATTTATTTTGGTTGCTCACATGTTAATGAATAACCGGCCACGCACGGATGCGGACGCAGATCTTTTTTCCCCCACCCCGCGTGCATTCCCATTGAAGTACATTGACGATACGTCCCGCTGTGGCCTGATTTGGCGAGGAACACTCGCACAAGGTTTTTCTTTTGGTGGGTTTCAATTGTAAGTTGATAAGTCTACAAAAATATCCACAAGCTGTTTTATTCATTATTATTAGCGGACAAAATGGTGACATGGATTTTCTACAACAGAATCCTGGAACCATCTCGGAACCACCTCTTATGCCCACCTGACAGAGTTCTGGAAAGCCGTCCAGTCCTCCTGGAAAACAGAGGAATTTGGGGTTTCTTCCAGTTTACACTTCTTCCTGATAGACTGCAGCGTTGTAGAGAAGTCTGACACATACCTGAAAACACAGCAAACACTCAGACTGGATGCAACTCATGCAAGTCAACCAAAGCTGTGACATGATGCAGTACATACTGTGCAATTGCTCATGCAAACTGAAAATGAGGAGTTTTGCTCAAAACATTTAATTAAAACATCATTGGCACCTGTACTGAAAAAATCTGGCGAGCCGGACCGCGTCCGAAACAGTCAAGAAATGACAACGTTACCGTGTAGGGGTCCCCGTGGGATGTACTGTCCCTGTACTATCACACCCGAAATCATCGCATATACAGTTAATATGTGTGTGTGTGTGCCTTAGGCTGCACAACTTAGTGGTGAAAACCAACCGCTATTTTCGTGCTCGGACACAGCTAGCCAGCCAGCCAGGGACCCAGAGACACACAAAGCTGCGTATAGGAGTAGGTCTCAAAAATGACTGCTGGCATGAAATTATAATTCACTATAAAATATTAATATAAAAAGAATCACTGACTTAATTGCAACCTTCTTAAAAAGAAAAGTGAAGTAATTATCTTAATACAGCCTTTATTCTGATTTAATTCCATTGTAAAATACTCAATAAACACACAACTTGACCGCATGTATCAGTATAACTGCGCCACTATCACAATGTCTTGTTCACAATCTTCACTGTAACGTTCCATGGATGCATTAGCGGTCGCAATTTCGTCTTTCCTATGGCAAGGTAAGAGGAGAGCTCCTTTTTGTCCAGAGTATGTGTATTGTGTAAGGTTTTATAACAATTGCATGACTTTGTTATATCACTTTAAAACAATTCAGATACTGTGACGTGAACCGTTCGATACCTTCCATGTATCTGCACAGTAACTTCCTTGGCTTCCTTCAAGGCTGTCTATTTATTTGTTATAACTATGTCTATGATTTTAATGTTGCCATATTTGGTAACCATTTTAGAAAAGATGGTGTGATTTCAGAAATGTTAAGACTGTCAGAACCACTCCTCTCCATGTTGTGCTTCACTATGACTCTTTGTTCTAAAGTCTACAGTGAACTCCTCTTGTGGCTTATTGCTTTAGAATATAATAATAACTCCAGTCAGTAATATAATATTTGGAATGAAACCCCTCATTCTGATATCCTTCCTCTGTGCTGATCATGAATAATGTTCCCCAACAGCTTGTCAGGACATTATTATCCAACTACACTTGACCATGACCAATGACTGTGAATGAAGCGTTTTGTTTACTTTGTGAAGAGGGCTTTGAGAGCCTTAAGGAGGCCACACACAGCCAGTCCATCAGTCAGCTTGACACAGCGTTCCACAGCAGCGCTCGCCAGGCCAAACAACTTGCCTACAGAGTGGCTCAACTCCTCTACGCAATCTATCACCTCTCCATGCTCCTGGATGAGACGAGAGAGAGAGAGAAGGTTTTAACAAGACCCATTAGATTTGTGTAAACATGCACATTTGTTCTTGTGTGGGTGTGTGTATACACTATGCAAACATGTAACACGTGTGTGACTGAGTGTACACACACACAGCACGTGTGTGTCAATGTAATGAATAATTTGTAGGACATAAAAATGCACATGCATACTGTATGTGCATTTTTGTTATTGTACAGTGTGTGTGTGTGTGTGTGTGTGGTGTCTAACCAGAGGTACAGCACTGATCTGAATGAGGAGGTGTGTTTCCTCCAGGTCTCCATACTGAAGCTGATAGGGTTTGTAGGGGTCGTACAGAGCATTGACAAGCTCGTTCACCTTCAGCAAGTTGTTTTCACCTGGACAGTGCAGAAGGATGAGGAATAATTATCATTTGCAAAAATAGGCATTTAGCAGATGCTCATTTGAAGAGTTAAGTGGCATGAAGATGATGGTCAAGTAGAGTTGAGATGATGACACAACATAAACATTCCTATTCTGGGGCGAACATTTGTCAGAAATTGATCTTCAAGCCCACAAAATGAGTTCTGGGGGAACCCAGTCAACAAATACTGTAGTGGTGGGCACTTGAGGTTGGGCACATGGTTAAGTACGTGCTACAAAGTAACTAGGATACCAGGTAAACATAAAAAAATAGAAAGACAAGGATTTAGTGGACATCATCAAATAGAGGGGTGATCCAAAAGGGGTGTAGACATAATTCCAAAAATCAGACAGTCTGACTACACCATCGCTCCTGACATGCGTTGCCGGTTACAAATCACCTGTGGCATCTGTGTGAGGTTAGGTTAGTCTTTGGTTAGGGTGTCGGACTATCGACTGTCGGACTCTTGGTATGTCGGAACATATGACTGCACCCATCCAAAATGACCCGTTTCATTTAAAATAAATCTCTGCAATGGATCTATGCCCTGAAATAACTGACAGCTAAATCTATCGGTCATTCTTCGGCCTTCAGTAACTAGCGTTCTATTCTTCTATTTTACATAAAAAAATCACACCTGTGTGAACCGAGTGGTGCACCCCCCCCCCCCTCATAGGTGAACGTATAGGTGAACACTGACAAAGCTGTTCCTTGGAGTGTGGAGTGTTTGCTTATGCAAAGCCCCAACAAAGACAATACTTTAGTTAATATTATCCCTGCACCCTTTCATCTGTAATCCACATGACACTTATGTCCTGCATATGTCATGTATGTTAGGTTTGTATTGAATTGTGCTTATTATATGTAGGTCTTTCTACAGTATATGGGCATACACAGGCTTAGCTGCTTATCTCCATTTGGCTATTATCACACAAGTGCTTGTGCGTATGACAGTGGACAGACCCAGGTGTGGCAGCATGGCAGCCTCCAGGCCGTGTCCGAAGGTAGCAGTAGTGTGGTAGAGCTCCAGCAGCGTGTCGAGGCGCTCTTCCTGGGCAGCGTGCTCCATGGCCGTACCCAGACACACAGGGATGGAGGGCACTGTGGCGCCCAAAGTCTGGATCAACAGAACTGTCACCACCTCATACGGATTCTTGAACACCTGACGAGGGTTATCGGAGAGCAAGAGCATGTAGGCATGATAAATACTTTTGGTGTGCAGAGAAATAAGCATGCAATAGAGAAGATGAACAGAGCACGGTATGACATGGTTTGTCTTGTTCTTTTAAATTAAATCCAGTATGAAAATTGCAGTATTGCAGTACATGACATGATGTATGAGTGAGTGACAAAACACTCCTCTTGATTCTTAATTAACTAACCATAGATTTGCCATTTTCTGCATTGGCACTTGAATAATAGTAGGCATAATTGGCTACAAAACACCACATCACTAACATATTCTGATCTTGCTCATCATGGAAGTATTGGTCATATTGTTGTATTTGTAATTGATTCATGTCACCATCACAAGACACACAGGCCCAGTACCTGACTGCTCCACTGCAGCTGAGAGTGCCAAGTGGAGAGCAGGGTGTCGTAGAACTCAGAGAGCTGCTGGTTCACACTCAGCTCACTCTGGGTGAGGTCCTGCCACAAACTCACCAACTGACCCTGGACACGGACACGGACACGGACACGGACACACACACACACACACACACACACACACACACACACACACACACACACACACACACACACACACACACACACACACACACACACACACACACACACACACACACACACACACACACACACACACACACACACACACACACACACACACACACACACACACACACACACACACACACACACACACACACAAAAGATAAATAGAAGGCACACATTATAATGCTCCAAACATTTAACTACACGCACGTTCCAAACCTACTAGGCTCTTCCTCAGACCTTCACACAATGAAAGACATTTTTATATGCAATGTGGCTGATTGGTCACAGGTGTGGTGATCAGGATGTCACAGTGCTGCATGATTCTTGCTCAAATGTGAATATCGATTTTCCTCCACAAGAATTGAGTTCACGATCCTCACATGATTCTACATTTTTTCCATGAAAATATTTATTGTGTTTAGTTGCTGAACATTACTACATAAAAAATGTTGCACCTGGAACCAACTACTGCGGCTTAAACAGACAACATCAAAGTGCTTGACTCTCTTGTAGCAAAAATATAAGAGTAACTAAAATGAATTGGACAGCCAACTAGTGCTGCACAAGTTCACGATTCTGCACAAAATGAAATTGCATAAGTGTTTGAATCTAGATCGTGAGCTTTTTTCGATTAAATGTGCAGCACTATGTCACACTGCACATAGAAATGTCTTTCTAGTACACATTGTGTGAAGATCTGAGGAAGATCATGGTCGGCTAAGTGAAGGCAGGCACACTATATAATGCTAATGTATAGAGTGCACACCTTCTAGTCATCTTCCATACTGAACGTCTCAGGTTACAGACACAAACATGTAGAGTTACACTTGTACATTTGTACAGTCTCCCTTACACAGAAAGGGCAGACATTTAGTATCAAACAAATCTTAAGGTGACCGTTTCTGATGTTAATGACATCAGAAACATATGTTGAACTGACGAATAAATATTATATATGTAATATGTTTAATTGATGTATTGAAGTCTCTTCCATACCTTGTGACACTTGTAATAGTAGGCAAGGAGCTGAGGCATTCTGTCGATCTCTGTGAAGACTTTAACAAATAGCTTTGCTTGGTCTGCAAGAGAACAGGAAACATAGTTTAGTCTAAATATTCCCTGTATAAAAATGTGAATGTTAAATTTACCATATTCACAGTGATCATTTTGCTCTCAAGTCATACTTGGGATGGGAAACACTGAGCATCCTGTAAGAGCAAAATAGCCACTCTGCGAATATTACAGCCACTTATGCACAGAACCCAGCAAAAAACGTGTCTTAACAATGATCAGTCAAACCAGGATGTCCGGTCTGTTTATTCCCCCCTCAAAGATACCATATACATTGTAATATTGTAGATCCAAGATGGTGAGATGATCACAGACACTGCAGAAGCTATTATTTATGTATGTATGTACCGGTATGTATGTATTTTTTAAGCACTGAGCCCGATTGCTACTCAATTTCGTTCTTTCACACAATGACAATAAAGATATTCTGATTCTGAAATGGCATTTTTTCCACCCAGAGCGGAATATCTGTGAATGGTCAGTGAGAACGGCTACCTTCATGCAGCAGCGTTCACGCTCTTACGCTTGTACGTCCCGTGGGTTCTGTGCGTTAGGGGCACAAAAGCGTGTTCCACTTGTGGTTCTTACCCATAGACATGGAGTTGAAGGTTGACACTATCTGGGGACTGGCCATGGCTTCTAACCTGTTCTTCAGAGCCTCCAAGTGGACACACTTCTCCGAGTAGTCTGGTGTGTCCACCAGCATGGCCAGGCTGTTCTGCATACTGGTCAGCTTCGACGAGATCACCGCAAAGTCCTAGTGCAAAGTGTGAGCAGATTCACGGTTAACGTTCATAAAACATTTTTATAGTATAGTGAGGTTCTATTCTAGGCAAATGTATAAAGTCACACGTTTCCTCTACAGTCATATGATCTAGAAATCAAAGCTAAATAATTTCAATTATAAACGTTTCGCAAGAATTATCTTAATTTCCTTCGTCACCTGAGTTTTGAAGGTCTCCTCGATGTCTGCACTGAGCGTGGTCCATTTGTCAGCCTCCTGCAGTGCCTCGGAGGCATCCTGCATTCGGGATTTCACCTGATCGATCTCCACCAAGACCTGTTGGATACAAACCACACAGACATAATATATAAAGAAGTATGATTATGATCATCAACTACACCGATCAGGTTTATATTGTTTGATGTGATGTGAACTTGGACAAAACTTGCAAAACAGTTGCACCATTCATAATTATAAAGTATCATTTTGGATACTGTTCTGCCTTGCACTAATGCTGTGTTTAACCCATTAAGACCTAAGGCAGACAAATTGAATGAGTAGTTCTGACACTTCAAGACTTTTCTAAAATGTTCAAAAATAGCAAATGCAAATGTACAAGCTCGCAGCACGGCACAAAGTGACACACTGTGAGCTTGTATATCTATTTTTGAATAGCCAATGCTAAAATAAATTACACAGATGCTTTCACGGTTTTAATGTGCATACTGATGTCCTAGGCCTACACTCACGTAGACATGTAAAGGAAGTCACAGAAGTGAGACTAGGATGTCTGTCCGCTAAGAAGAGAAGAGGATTCCATACGCTAGGGACAAACTATTCTAAATACTTAAAAAGTTCAAAACCTGACCACTGTTTTCTACATCAAACTTGTGCACTCAATGCAGTGATACCAGTTCAGTGAAGTTTACTGATGGAAATCTGGATGCCCCTTTCACATGCAAGGTTGCAAGGTTTGGCTTGCATGCGGTGCACACGCGGTGCAGAAAGTGTGTGCGGTTATAAGTGAAGATACAGCCATACATTATAATAGTATAACTCTGGCACCACTGCCTTGCAAAATGGCTTTTTGCAGTTCTGTGGAGGTCCACGCCACGGTGTTGTTACTATGAGGTTGGGCCATTGTCATGTGAATTGAAAACAATGGGACCTTACAGAGCTGGAAGTGCAGAGTGTGAATGTGATTAGCGTTGGGAGATTGCTTATTTGCTTTATCACATGATGTTAATTTAACACTTTTACAATGACAGGATGATGCAAACACAATGGATATGTGGATGGATGGATGGATGGATGCCTTTCCTATGGATGTATAACTATTTTTGACAGAAAATGCTAAATTTTTATAGTTCCGTAAGATAGTCTAAGTTGCAATGTAACGCAACATTTATTTATTATTTTATTTTATTTATTCCATTCCATTTATATAAAGTACATTTTTTTGTTCCACTTTTGCTTTGGCAATGTAAACGTATGTTTTCTCATGCCAATAAAGCTCATTTGAATTAGATAGATAGATAGATAGATAGATAGATAGATAGATAGATAGATAGATAGATAGATAGATAGATAGATAGATAGATAGATAGATACAACTTAGTAATAACAATTCCGAACCTGCATGGACTGCACCGTGTCTTGCTCGAACTTTCTGATGTCCTCCTTGACTAGGACCATCTGCTCCTTGAGGAAGGAGGCCTCCTGTTTCAAAGCCTCCACATCGCGCAGCACTCTGGGCATATTCTGAAGGGCCTGGTTACTACTCTCTTCAGAGAAAAAGGCATTTGTTCATTAGTGTTACAGGCAAGAAAAGTATGTGCCATTCTGTCTTGAGGTCATCAATATGTCCGTACACGGACAAATGTGTCTGTGCATGGCAAGACTTGTCCTTGTCCGTGTCCAAATTTTCGATTTTGTTTTTACATAACATCATAATGTTGTTATTTTGAGCATAAGACCCAATTACTGAATGTCAGTCTCCAGGTTTTTTTTAGTATGACACTGATTTACTTACACTATGGCACATTAAGACTAGGACGATTCGACTAGGTGGTTCTCAAACCAAAACCCCATAACTACAAATGGAACCAAATGCTGAGCTGTACCTGTAATGGTAATTATGGACTAGCTCTTTCTGTTAACATTATGTCTTTGCCGCAAAGGGCATTATAGCATATTATGCTATGGACCAGAGCTACATTTATCTTGGCTTGGAAAGGCAAAGAAATATCACAATTAATGAGGAATTGATAATGTTAATGTGTACTCTGTTCTTGCCAGAATTACATTGACAGCATTATATAATAGGCTGAACAGAGGGAGGTTGACACTATAGGTTGGACTTGGAGACAGCATGAACCATGAACACCAACTTACCCTCAATGGCATTATTGACTTCCTGAATGAAAAGCTGCAGTTTCATGACCAGCGTGGCTGCGTGTGTATCCGCCTTCCCTGTGCCCGGTGCATCCTTCTGCACCACTTTGAAGGCTCCATTCACCCAGTCCTTCACGTCAAAATCATCGTCCAGGAACTTTGAAAAATCCATCCCTGGGCTGCCTCACGTCCTCCTCCGTGAAGACAGAAGCTGACTGAATGGTCTTATAGTCCCAGTCATTGGTTAGCTTAAAGGCTAGTTCTTCCCCAAAACAGGCTTCGAGACGAATATAAAATAAATAGCCCAGGAGAATGAAATGATCATCACCACCAGATATATTTCTAACAAAGCAACAGCTTCCGCCAGAGTTGCCAGAGTTGCATCCAAGAATACAAGAGAATCGAGATTCTTCAGTTTGTGTTGTTGTTGATCAGTGGCAGCAGTTTGACAGCAAGTTCCTGTTTGTGCATTCTTATTTACCGCCCCTGGAAACAAATGCTGCGAAGAATACGATGAGAGCCATGACAGCACGTTTGCGCTGACGAAAATACACACATGTATGTTTCCTTTGTCAGTTTGAGAAGCTTGCTAACATTTGAAAACAACAAAGACTGGCCAGCAACAACCGAGAGAAATCATAGAATACAATATAAGAGATCTATTTTTGGTAACGTTGTAGTGTGTGTGTGTGTGCCACACATACACATTTCCGTGCAGAAACCAGCTGCAAATGGAAACAAATTGAAGTCGGCTTCCCTCTAGCGGCTAGTGGCCTACACAACAGGCCACTGATAATGACAGTTCTGCATTCAAGTTCAAGTCCCTCACTTCAACATCACCACAGTGTGAACTGTGAATGTTAATACAAAATAAAATAAAATAATAAACAAGGATGTGTCAAACCAAGGAATACAGGGGAGTGGGCACCTAAATGTGAAATGTAAAGTAGGCATATATACATAAATTTGAACATGCATGGTAATACCTCACTCGTTATCAGATCTAACTTTACCCTTCAACTTATTGTTTATGTGTGCCATAGCCTCTATGGCTATTTTCCATCACAACAGTTCAAGCATGTTCAAATCATGTATACTATACATTATTTTCAAAATGATACATTTAGGTCTGGCTGTGGCTCAGTGTTCCAGGCACCTTGCCAAGCCAGCTTTACAGAGTGTTGCGGGTTTGAATCCAGATCCCAACGACCTTTGCTGTGTGTCCTCCTCCTCCCCCCCCCCCCATCTCTCTATCCCCCTTCCTGTCTACCTACTGTAATCTGTCATATAAAGGCAAAATAAATCATACATTTATTCTTTAATGTTTTACATTTTGGAAAAAGCTAATTAAACATTGAGGTGCCCAGACTTCTCAGGTGCCCACTCTTCCGGCCACTAAACCAAGGCGTAAGTCAACATTTTGTCAAGTAGGCCATGATTTATTTGGCCTTATAACCTGTGTGTGACACGTACAGTACTTTTCCCCCTAGTCATCAAGTTGAGGAGTCTGTAGAAGTTGCTATACGTGGCTCAGCAGTGGCAATGGGTCACGTACTCTCTGTTACAAGTAAAAGTTTACTCGAAAGTATTGGCATCAAAATATACTTGGATCAAAAGTAAAAGACAAAGTACTCATTATGCAGAATGTCCCTTTTCACAAGTTTTCACAAATCTTTTGAAAATAGCAGATCTATAAACTCACAACACAGTCACATTGCATTGCAACGTGTTGTTGCATACTTGCATAAAGTTACTTTCCATCACTGCTCACCCATGCCATATGGGTTCAGAATGGCAGCGGGTAGGGAACCTGAAGGTTCCATCCATAATAGCTCCTCCCGCCTTTGTGTCGAAGTGTCCTTGAGCATGACACCCCCAACTGATCCAGATTATCAGGTTGATGCCTTAGTAGCTTAAATGGTTGCCTTCACCATCAGTGTGTGAATGTGATTGTGAATGCGTGAATGTAAAAGCTCATTGCAAAGAACTTTCAATAAAGGCGCTATAGAAATGCCAGAACATTTACTCACAGAGATGAGAGATACAGTAGGCCGGGCTATGCTCCCTGACAAGATAATACACTCATGACCAGTGCCTCTAACCTCTTAGATAATGTCCGTTCAATGTCTGAATATCATGCAAAGCATAAAGGGCAGTAAGAGAGCATATAAATTCAGAAGCCACCTGGGGAAGCTACATAACAACAGCAAGGAGCACACGCTCTCTCACCTTCAAAGAAGATGGACACTATTAAGCAGACTCTGTCTGAGGCAGCGTTTACTCCATCCACTCTGATATCTCCCCGAGGGATCCTGCACATTCTTGAGATCGTCTTTGGTACTATTGCGTTCTCCGTGAGTGCCTACACAGGTTCGATCAGCAGCTACTGGGTCTCCACCTACAGCTACTGGATCTACTGCAAGTTCACCTGGTCCTTCTGTCCCTTCGTGACCCTCATCATCACCATTATTGAACTGGTCAAACTCGACATCCCACTCAATATGTTTTGCATGGACTGGCCAGACTTCGCCACTGGCATGGCTATGACCTCCACCCTCATGACCTTGTCCGTCGCCATCATGTACGCCAACTTCTACCCTTGCGCCACGTGCATCAAAGCCTGGGTGGTGACCATATTCGCTTTCCTGTGTGGTGTGGCCTATCTTGTCGAGGTGCTGTGGGATAAAATCTGCAAAAAGAAAAAGGGGAACTATCTGGCTGTTTTGCCTGGATTCTGGAAGGTTTTGGAAGCCTTTGTAAGCTGCATAATTTTCATGTCACTACCACTCACTGCATATTTCGATCACGGATGGCTAATCATGTGCGTTATTGCATATATTCTTCCTTTCCCCTTCATCCTGCTGATCATTGTTGTTAACATCCTGAAGAAGCTGAAGAAGTGCTTACCCTTTAACCTGGACCGTGCTGTGTTCATATTTCTGATCATCTGTGTAGTTCTATATGTTTTTGCAGCTATTGTGTTGTCTGTTTATACCTTCAGGGGCCATCCTCGATATGAGTGTCGACGAGGCTATAACTGGGTGGACACTCCAAGAGACAACTTATACTGTATCTATCACTTTCGGTTGGTGGTTGCAATATTCACTTATATTAACCTTATTCTGTTCATAGTGGATCTTGTTTTTACCCTGCTTGGAATATGTGGCTTCAAACGCGAATAAAACACCTGTACATTTTTGTTTTAACACCCTTTATGTCTGTGTGTTGCTACGGAAATATTGAACCAATGGAAAGTAGTAAAAAAAAGCTTTGGACAAAACCTCTTAACATTGGACCCTCAAACTGTCTGCTGCTAAAGCAATGAACTCCACCACCATCTCATGCAAGTAATTGACAATATATAAACTCAACACCAACTTCGATGAGGCAGTTTTGCTGGCATGCTCTGTTACAATCGTGATGTGTTCATAAGACAATCAAACACAGGGTGACTTTATTTCATTTATTTTCCTAATTTTACTTTAATTGTTTTCTATAACCGTTTTGTTTTTTAACAATTACTTAATTAATTACTACAGCAGTAACCAATACTGTTATAATTTATACATTTCTTTCAAAATAAGAATAAACTATGTTCATAGCTGCTGCCAATTAAAACAATTGTGATTCACAATGCAGGACTGGATTTTCCTGGACCAACAGTTTGTTCACAATATATCTCTTCCTTTGCTAAACCATCTAAACTGAATTCCTTAAATCAAAATGACAATGAGTGAATCCTTTTTCCTTCAACATTTACTTCAGTTGTCAAAGACGTAGTGTACACTGTTGTAGCTGACACTGACATCAATCCTGAACTTAACAGTTCAGCTTCAAAGTTTCATTTGAAATTTTATTTGTAACATCTATATAGTCTAATGATTAGACTATATAGATGTTACAAATGAAATTTCAAATGAAGTGGATTAGACTCTAATCCACTAGTCTACTATTTCACTATCATGGGAATATGGTTACAGTTGTTTTGTACAAACAGTACAGTTTTTTTTAGTTTTTCATAGCTTAGTTATATTTAAACTAAAAGAAGAAAATAAAGACATGAAGCTTGATATATGATTATCAAAAAATATATATTATTTATTATTATGAAATCAAACTTAAATATAACAAAGGATGAAGCACGTTTGATGTATAACACAATATGAAACATACTTCTCAACAATCTCTTTAAAATACAAATACAAAAAAATAACAAAAATTAAACCATTAATGTAAGAAGAATTAGCACTAGAGAGAGAGAGAGAGAGAGAGAGAGAGAGAGAGAAAGAAATGTATGATTCAAAATACTAGACCCTCGGCCACCGGCATATTTGAGAACGATACAACTTGGGAACCTAACCTACTGTAACCTACTGTAAACCTCAATGTTAAATCAGCTATTTATTTTTTCTAAATGTAAAAAATAAAGCATTTGGAAAATGGTCTGAAGTAATACGTAAAGTATATAGGATTTGAACATGCATGGTACATAATTAGCAGACCTAAATGTATCCTTCAACTATGCCCCTAATGACTGGCTGATCACAGGTTTTGTAGCAATTTGTTGCAAGTGTATTTTTAGGCCTTAAAAGTCTGTTCTCAGCATGTTCAAATCCTATATACTTTACGTATTACTTCAGACCATTTTCCAAATGCTTTATTTTTTACATTAGAAAAAATTAATAGCTGATTTAACATTGAGGCTTACAGTAGGTGCCAACAAGTATTATTAGCTTCCCAAGTTGTATCGTTCTCAAATATGCCCCGGTGGTGGTCATGTGTGACAGCTCGCAGGTCACCTCCAGGTTCTGTCAAGGCCGTCTTGATCCTCAGCAGAGTGGGACCGTTCTAGGTGTGCCTCGTTCTACAGACTCGCTGCGTTGGAGGCACAGCACATCTTTCCCCCAACGGAGGCTTACAGTAGATACTATGATGGCAGGCTCAGAGGTGTAGTAGTAGCTATGGCATGGGGGAGTCTGCCAAGGGTCCCTCGCTGAACTCCTGGGCTCCACCGGATGTCTCACCGATCCACGAGGTCCGTAGGGTGCTTACATCACCCCGGGGTGTCAGCAGGTTCTCTTCAGATCTACTGAAGTACTTTGAGCCTACAGAGATGATTGTGACAGTAAGTACCGTCAGCCTAGGATCATTTGCAGCATTATGTTGAACATCTAATTCAGTAGTTCTAAAAGTGAGGTCCGGGGACCCAAAGGGGGTTCCAGGGGGGTCTCCAATAAAGATAACACATTTGTTAATATAGCATATAAATCTGTTCAACCACTAATACATTGGCTATTGACAATATCCGAATCTACAAGGTCGCAATACAACAACGCGTCACAATGTAGATTTCCCATTTCCAAAATAAATCTGGAAAAGGTGAAACATTTTGAATATTTTTTAAACATTTGAACAGCACAAATCTTGTACGGATGGAGGTACACAAATACTTTCAGATGGATGTCCGTGGCCAAATACATATTCATCAAGGATCCTTGACAAGAAAGGTTTGAGAACCACTCTTCTAATTCTATCAAAGACGATTTAGTTCTTTATGGATACTCACTCTTGGACTCGCTTCCCTTACCCAGGAAAGCCTGGCTGAAGTCTTAGTCGTATTCAGGATTAAGCACATAGCAACCTGTGCGCTTCCTGAATCTGAATGATTTGCATCTGTGAATCCAAGTTGCAAATCTTGTAAGTGTCTTATTTGCCCTTTCTGCTCTCTGTCCTAGGGTGTTCTCCTCGCTGTCTTGAGGTGGCAGTGGATCGCTGGTCTCACCGCCAAACATGACTGGAACTTTCTCCAAGAGGCACTGTGGTAACACACCTAAGAGCACAAAGGAGGTCATTGATTAGTTGATCAGCACATATTATCAAACTAAGTACTAACTGTTAGTAATCAAATGTGTTAGGGATGTATCATGTAAAAATTTCAAATATGCACTATAACTTTACTTTACCAAATGCTTCTGTTTCTATAGAATGAAAATGTGTTTTTGTGGGTAAACATATTCGTTCCAGTCCAGTACAGAGCCCCTGCCTGATGACTAAAAGTCTAATCTCTCCCCCTGGTGGAGGCAATTACTTTATTCTAAACAAATAACAGGTGATGAAGTATATATAGGGATTTAAGTGGTTAACTGTCATAAATTTGAAATGAACTGTGGCGTCTTACCGAAGTCCTGAGCATTCTCTATGAAGCACTGAATGACTGCTCTCTGCAGCTTGAGGTGGGTTTCCAAGTTCTCTGCAGTTCCCGCTCCAGATGGAAGGAGGTTAGGGGTCAAGACCACAGACAGGTTATTGCTGTCCATCTTGTTATCTGCACTCCTAGGGTAGAAACAAACGGCAATCACAATCACAGTACAATTACAATCGGAATCCTTGTATTTGGCGGTGCATTGATCACATAGTAGAAAACACATGAGCATAAATCTGGAAGTTGGTTGAAAAAGCTGGTGAACACACTTACCTCTTGGACACACTGTGGAGGAAGTCAAAAAGGTAGCGCAACACGCTGATGTTTCTGTCAGGCAGTTTGCAAGACAGCAGCAGTGTGGCGGCGGTTCTGTCTGCCTCACTGGTCAGCTCCTGCGCCTTCAGAAAGGCATCATGCAGCTCGGTGGGCAGGATGGGTTCTGGCAGCTCTCTGAAGAACTGCTTCACCAGGCCGGCCACAATATGGGGATTTGCTGTGGACAGACACTCTTCCTTGCCCGCATCCAGCTGGACCTGAAGAAACAATGCAAAAGTTGTGTTTAGACTTAATTTATACTTACAGGCACTGTCAGTATGGGCTCTCACAACCATGACATCTTATTGTTGGTTAATTGTCATATATAAATAATTGTGATTAATGATTTAATTGTGTTTTTAGCATTAAACAATGGTTACTACATATGAATACAAATTCATTTCTGTTTGCCTATTAGGCTTAAGCAATGACAGCAAAGTCAACTAGAGCCATTACTCACCCTGAGTGCTTTTTGTCTAGTAATGGAACCTGTTTTTCTGAACAGGCCCTCTTTTTCAGTGTGCTCCAGCAGCATGGTACATGCACCCACCAGAAACCTGAGAAAGCAGACACATGAAATGAAATTAGCAAAACAATTAAAAATAAACACCATTTGAACAGTAACATTTAACTGACATTTGCTGGTTTTCCACTGGACACTCACCTTGGCACATCCCCGTGGTCAGTATGATGACACTGTAGGCTCTTCAGCGGTGCTCCGAAAACCTTCACCTGAGAGAGGAAAAGTATAGTAAAGCAACATTTAAGATTTCACAAAACAAATGGACAATCTTGTGGTCATTTTTCATCAATTAGCGAGTAAAATTACATGGCTAACAAATTAACCCTGGCTGCTAAAAACCCAAAAGATTTGCAAAAGATTAGATCCAATGCGGTGATCCAAGGATTGAATTGAATGAATCCATGGATGGTTATGCATTGGTAATGCACTGTGCACATATACATATGGCAGATGATAAATTCAGAGAGCTGGCCTGTTCTGACATCACAATGTTGTTAACCGATGTAAAAGCTCACACATGTCATGATGCAATGCCACACATTGTGAGCATGCATGTAGATCTGCTATTTTCTAAAAACTATTGAAACATTTTGAACAATTTGGAATAATTATACATTTCAAGTTCAACAACACAAATCTTGTATGGGGGTACTTCCTTGGCACAATATATGTTCAGATCCTAACCAAACCCAAACCTGGGGCTTAGAAGAACCATAAGAACCACTGATTAAAACAGTGAAACAGCCATATGGATTAACTGTAACCGTTTACATTTAGCCTCAGGTGCATAATATTTGAACCAGTGCAGTTGGCTAAATTTGTACAATATCAGAGTTATGCTGAACACTATCTGACAACAACCGTTTGAAAGAGGCTAAGTAGCCAGTAGGCATGGCTATAGGTATAAAATTGAACTTCTTACAATTTGCAGACGGACCGTCGACAAATATGACTGATATTTGTCCACAACGAGTGAAAGCGAAGAGTACATATCAAACCTTGTCAACGAATGAGCGTGATTATGAAACCGAACCGAACAGCTCTAGGGATAGACCGTTGCCGTTAGGAACCTCACCCACCGCGACATTCCAAACGAAACGTAGCCTCGGTCCCAGCTGGCTTACTTATCTGCGAAAAGAAGGTACGAAACGAGGCTTAACCGCTGCGGTGGGATCCATAATAACACCACGCGTCAACGACATTTAGCAGAGCAAACAAACATCAGGGAAAAGCCTCGAAACGTTGGCAACGTTTCAACGGTTAAACTTCATCATGATTCCCTGATGAAGGCTTAAATGAAATACTGTGTGCAAAGAAACGTTGTACCGTCGAAAGCCTTCATCAGGGATGATTAACCGCCGAAACGTTGGATTCATTTCTGTCTTACCTGCTGTCCTAATACATATTGGCATTCTGGCTATTGGTGTGTGCGACCACCTTCTTGTTTTTTCAACAAAATGAAACATTCCAGTAAATAATGCGTTCTAGGTTTGTACACTCACCTTATTGCGCCTGTTGCTCCAAGTCCAGGTAGACATCTTTCTTCCTTTTGCCGTTTTGCGGCAATCAGGCGTTATAATACCATAAGTGTTGAGCTGCTGCTCAGCTACAACACCACGGTCCAAAATACTCATACACATAACTGTAAGTATAGTATACAGGTCCTAATAAATTCCTATATAGTAAGAGTTATGTAACCGTTAACCGCAAATAAGCTGTTTTGTAACTGTGCTCTGTCGTCTGTTCTGCGACTGCGTTGTCCAGTTGTCCAGTTGATGTGAGAGAGGTTTGCTGAAAATCAGTTGAAAGTACCAGTTACTAAATTAGTGCACACGGTGTGTACACGTGCACATCAACAAACGACGTTCCCATACGCCGGCGCACGACAATGGGCGGGGCCGGTTACTGCTGATTTGACTGACTGGCCAATCACAGAGGGCCGTGCTGTCGCGAAATCAGCCAACCAGATAACAGGTGTATCGATCAGTCAGATGACGTCGGATTATATTTTCAAAGTGCTCATTTGATTGATTGATTGAAATATTTATTAACAGTTTGTAGAATTTACAGTACATTTTAAGCACAAACTCAATACAAAGACTGTTAACTGTGAGTGGACGACCCAATTAAGCATTACACTTGTTTACAACAGGGTCCACATTGTTCAATTCATCTCTTCATTCGCTTTCACTCACACACACTGCCAGGTTTTTTACCAACAACTGGAAGTTTATTGAGAGGATCCAACACAAGCGGACAGTTACTTCAAGTTCTACCAAACGAACGTTAAGAAGAAGATGGAGACGGTATGTAGACGTGTTTATTAATACAATAGTATGCACTGTCAACGGTCAACGATCGTAATAATGTTATTTAGTGACGGAATTGTTTACAGGCGGGTTTGTTTGACCGTGCCAAAAACGCTATAGTTAATTTGAAACGTTAGCAGTAAATAGCCTAGTTTGTTTGCTCTGCTCTAAATGTCGTTGACGTCATTGGTGTTATTGTGGATCCCACCGCAGCGGGTTTGATATTTACTCTTCGCTTTCACTCGTTAATAATGACAAATATGAGTCATTATTTGTCGACATATTTGTTGACGGTCATATTATATATATGACCGTCTGCAAATTGTAAATTGTCAATTTTATACCTATAGCCAGGCCTACTGGCTACTGCCTCTTTCAAACGGTTGTTGTCAGATATTGTTCAGCATAACTCTGATATTGTACAAATTTAGCCAACTGCACTGGTTCAAATATTATGCACCTGAGGCTAAATGTAAACGGTTACAGTTAATCCATATGGCTGCCTGTTTCACTGTTTTAATCAGTGGTTCTTATGGTTCTTCAAAACTTTTTTAATGCCAACGACCCCAGGTTTGGGTTTGGTTAGGATCTGAACATATATTGTGCCAAGGAAGTACCCCCATACAAGATTTGTGTTGTTGAACTTGAATTATTCCAAATTGTTCAAAATGTTTCAATAGTTTTTAGAAAATAACAGATCTACATGCAATCATGCATGCTCACAATGTGTGGCATTGCATCATGACATGTGTGAGCTTTTACATCGGTTAACAACATTGTGATGTCAGAATGTTAGAATATTTGATGAATTGAACAATGTGGACCCTGTTGTAAACAAGTGTAATGCTTAATTGGGTCGTCCACTCACAGTTAACAGTCTTTGTATTGAGTTTGTCATGACATGTGTGAGCTTTTACATCGGTTAACAACATTGTGATGTCAGAACAGGCCAGCTCCATATATGGAGATCTAGGGGTGATCAGGTGTGATCAATTGGCTAATTTGGGCCCTGTCCATAGCCTGGGCACTGTGGGCAGTGGCCCTATCCAGAGACCGGACATAGACTTTTGTGCTGGTTCTGAACAACGGTGTATCCCACCGACTCAAGGCCCGGGCACTGCACACAGTGTCAAACGCGTGTGTCAAATCTTTGACACCAAACAGGTGTCAAAAGTCGGGCGAACATTTCTTGAGTTACGTGGATTACAAACGTTCATACACACTTACAGAGACATTTATAGATGAACAGTTGATGTAAACTGTTACAATTGAACGCTGAGGATTTTAATGTAAATAACTAACTGTATAATTGTTCATCCATCCTCAACTGCCGATCTGGAGTCGGATTGAGGGGTCAACAGTTCCAGCAGAGAGTTCCAGACTTCCCATTCCTGGACAACACAAATTGCCTGCCGACGAGTTGTGCGATATTAGTCTGGCTTATTAGCCAGGCTATAGGGAGACGACCAGAGGCATTCGTACTAGATGGCGATGCCTGAACCTTTTACATGCGAAGGAGCAGTGGCTCCTGGATATGTTTCATTTCTGAAATTCATTTTCAAATCAATTGTTTAAAAAAATGCAATGCCGTTCTAGTTCCTGCAGTTCAATGAATGAAGGAAATTTGCTTAATTTACTAATCTCTACATTTTCTCCCACAGGATTCTACAGATGACAACTTCACCTTGACTTCTACCTTGATCCAGGACCCCAACAACCGCAGGGTGGGGGTGGTTCTGAAGAGGGTTAGGACTGAGCTCTTTCGAGTAAGTACATCCTTCCTTACTACCAGTGGTGGAAACTAAAGTAACTAAGTTGATTTATTTATTTAAGTACAATTTTGAGGTTTACTTTCCTTGAATATGTCAATTTTTCAATACTTTATAGTTTTTACTATACACTCCACTACATCTCTCAGGCAACTCCACTACAATTATTTGAAAACTTCAAACTTACTACTCTGTAGATTATTATTCAAACATGCATTAACCACTTATAAGCCCTATTTTTTTACTCAAATGTTGAGTTGTAGTTATACAATTAATGTTGAGATCATTTTGTGACTTACATTGTTGTAATACGTAATATACATTATGTTACTAATTAGTAACTACATGGCAAGATGTAACTTACTATGTACATTTGGTTATAATTAGCAATATATTTAATATGATGGCAAGGACAACCCAAACATCTACAAAAGGGGTCTTACCCTTTAACTTCTGACTTGGGAAGCCTATTTTCAATTTCTCACAAGGCAAAACCTTCTACCAAACTGGAAAGGCAATATAATGTGTTTCATGAGCTTTTTCAGTCTTCATTGGTATTGTTGCTTCTCTCAGTGAGTTGGTGAATTTGTATACAACTGACTGGAGGAGACATATCTGCTAGCTCGCTTCTCGTGCACAGTGTGTGACTGTTGCTCATATGTTGTCAAGTGAATAGACTATTGTCTGTTTTTTGTTTTGTTTTTCACCAAAACATGTGACACTAATTCACTTAAAGCAAAAGGGAGATTGAGGCAGTATAAGACTGAGCATATAGACCCTGAAGGCGCACCATTCCACCCAGCTCTTATCAGCCACCTGGGGAACCTACAACAAAGGTGAGGCACTCACTCAACTTAAAAGAAGATGGGATCATGTCTGGACACTATCAAACAGACTCTGTTTCAGGCAGTGTTTACTCCAACCTCCCTGATATCTGTCAGAGGGACCCTGCACATGCTTCAGATCATCTTCAGTGTGGTTATATTCGTTCTGAGCGCCTTGAGATTTACGAGCAGCTTCAGCTACTGGATTTATGCTATGTTCACCTGGGCCTTCTGTCCCACCGTGACCCTCATCATTACCATTGTTGAAATGTTCAAGCTCAACATCCCCTTCAGCATGTTTTGCATGGACTGGTCGGACTTCACCACTGGCATGGCTATGACCTCCAGCCTAATGACCTTGTCCGCCGCCATCATTTACGCCAACTTCTACCTCTGCATCTCATGCTTCTATGCCTGGGTGGAGACCGCATTCGCTTTCCTGTGTGGCGTGGCCTACCTTGTTGAGGTGCTGTGGGATAAAATCTGCAAAAAGAAAAAGGGGACCTATCTGGCTGCTTTGCCTGGATTCTGGAAGGTTATGGAAGCCTTTGTAAGCTGTATCATTTTCATATCACTAACTGGGTATCATGGGATGCCAGGTCTAATCGCGTGCATTTCGGCATATGTTATCCCTCTCCCCATCATCCTGATGATCATAGTTGTTAACATTCTCAAAAAATTGAGGAACCGTTTACCCTTTAATCAGGACCGTTTTGTGTTTACATTTCTGATAATCTCTGTAATTCTGTATGTATTCACAGCTATTGCGTCGCCCGTTTTTACCTTCAGGGGCAATCCTCGCCCTGATGAGTGTCCACCAAGCTGCTGTATCTGGGCCATTGAGTTTGTGGTTGCATTCATGACTTTTGTTAACCTTATTCTCTTTTCAGTAGATCTTGTTTTTACCCTATTTGGAATTTGTGGTTTCCAACGCGGATGAATATCAACTGAACATTTTTGTTACCTTTAAAATCAGTGGAATAGAATTGGCATGCAAGGACATTTACCTGACATTGTAACAAAATAATGTCATTGTAGTGTGCATGGGTGTTGTGTATTGGATATTGAAGCCATCAAGTCAGTTTCTGTTGTTCCACGGTGGTGTATAAAATGTACGAGAAACATGCCTTTGCTTTCACTGCACTGTGGCTATGAAGCAGTCCTCTTCCACTAACCTTGCCTTTGAGACAAGTTATTGTCCTTTATGTCATCGTTTTCTTCCCATTCTATATGCATGTATATATTCATATGATATCATTTTATTATTTAAGTTGTACAATACTTTAGCTTTGTTAATAAACTTTGCCGTGAATTGACTCACCACATTTCCCTTATAATGTATTACGGTATATAAAGGTAATGTATTGTAAAGGCAGCATTTGACATATATTTAGGTGCTAAACAATGTGATGAATTAACTTTGAAGAACTTTGGATACTGTCTCTCATATTAAACGTTTATTTTTCTTGATTTGCATTTTATTCATTTTTCACAAACAGGATCACGTTACTGAAGTAAAAACATTATTAACAAATTAAGGGTGCTGACCTAACTGGTCAACATGTAATGTAATCAGTTGATTTTAAAAAGAAAAAGTCTGTGGACTAACATTTTCAGTCAGATATATTTGCAGTGAAAATGTCAAACATGGATTAACATAATGTACAGTACAGTACATGTCTAGACAGCTTCGCCCACTTGATGCAGTAGGAAACAAACATTTGCTGCAGTTAGGCTAAATAAGTTAGACTTCCTACAGTATGTGACAATTTTAAGGAAAGACATTGTGAGAATGTCTGGGCTGCAGGTAAATAATCTGTTTCAAATCTTCAAGACCTTTAGAATATAGTAACTAATTTATATTCTTAAACAGGCCAGATTTGAGACTATATTATAGTTGAATAGTCCAAATATGAATACAGTGGACAGTAACAAAGTTGATATATTGTAAATAATTTACAGTTGTCTTCGAACAACTTTCCAATGCCTTTGAACGTTGCAGTTATTAATCCTCAATTAAAAAAATATTCGCAAGGGCAGTAATATTTTAATTAATTTAGTTTATGCCTCATGTAAAGCACTCAATTGGCCTTTGTGTATTAAATACTAGAACTACTAGGGAGTAAAGAGCATTGTATTGTACATGGCAGATTGTAACATTAACTAGAGGCCATTTGACTACCAATCTACAGTACAATGGATGACAAAATGTATTCAAATGGCAGTTGAAATACTGGGCACACTGATAGCGAATGCAAATGTCCACATACTGTACACTCAATTGGTTCGCATATAATATTATGCCTCTATATACAATAAGTCACAGTAAAAAAAAGCCTAATTCATGTTGTATGGCAGTGTCACTCGCCAAAAATATCATGACAATTTGTTTTAGTTGAAGATCGGATGTTGTCATCCCCCTGACATTGCTTTCAGTCCTGACAGCCTGTAGGGGGTTACAGAACTCATTTCAGTCTTCGTCGTGTTCCTCATACTCCACGGCGGTGTCCAGCAGTCCTTGGAAGGTGAAGTAGTGCGAGTTAGAGTAGACCGCTGGCTTGTTGGGACACATCCCTACTACTTCTGGTTTCAGCGAGGCAAAGGGGTTGGCTCCACTTCCTTTACAGTCGATCTCCAACTCCAACAGGATCTGCAGGGAGTAGGTCATCTCTGCCTCGCTGCAAGGGAACAGGAAGTGACCATCAGTCATTATCCACATGGATTATGGGATACAGATCCTCATAGACGCATACCATCTAGATGAATACCACAATATCAGACAAACCATAGTGTTGCAATCCCACAAAAGACCCAGCCATAACTCGCTCCTCCAAGGGAGCTAGCTCTCCTGCCGTGGCCCATTGCGCACTGGGTTGGTGAGCGGAAATTCAGGAGTTCGATCACAGCTCTGTGCCTCCAATTCGGTAATATAACCCAATATGGGTTACACTTTGTGTAACTTACTGTAATTAAAATAATAAGACTAGAGTCTAAAAGGCCCACTAGCAGCCTAGAGTTAGTAGAGGCCATGATTCTCCTTACACCCAGCTGATTTTTTTTGGCTGAAGGATGGATGGCGCAAGAGGAAAGGCCATGGTTACCACACAATCAGTAGGGTTCATTTTGCAATCTCATCCTGCAATGAATGTGCAGTGCACAGCAAATGCAATGGCAATCAATCATTTAGGGCGAATGTTCCCCCTAGAATAGGTATGCTGCGTTCCAAGTGGTTAAGAACTGAACTGTCTGTGACTGCATTGACAACTGCACCACATGGACTCTGGCGGCGCGCGCGCACACACACACACACACACACACACACACACACACAGAAATTCATTTAATACCAGAATCTATCTTGATTCTTGATTTGTTTTCAACTCTTACCTGTGCCTCAGGGGTAGATCGTATTGTGTCTTATCTTTAGCCAGTAAAGCCAGCAGGGCACCACTTCATAGAGTTATTCTTTTTTGTAATGATGTTATAATACATTTACTTTATAACCGTGTATACCTTAATGTTGTGCAGCAATTACCTGAGAGCAGTGAAGAGACAGGGGATGTCGTAGTCCCTAAGGAGCAGTAGAGTTGGAAGCCAACCAAACTCCAGATCTTGACTAGCTTCAAACCCTGGACAACAAAAAGATTCAAAATGTAAAAATATAAAACATCATATACGGTAAGCAACAACTGTTTTGACATATTGCAATGTTAAAACGTTGGTAAGTACCATAAGTTTGCTTTTATATTATTTAATAGACACAGAAGAGAGACGACAGTTTGTCATAATTCAGATCACTGCTTTTGCTTTTCAATCATTGGAGAAGAAGTGTTTACCAGGGTGAAATCCAACGACCAGGTCTGGCTTGGCTGCCGCCTCGTTCTCAACTAACTCCTCCCAGAACTGATGGTAGAGACCCTTGTAGGCACTGATGTAGACGTTGTGTTTGGGCCCAGACTCCTGAAGTGGAGGCCTCATGATGGGGCCTTGCACAATTTCTGGTCCTATCATAACCACCACCAGACCCTTGTGTCCAGGGAACATATGGTTCAGTTCATCGTAGTCCGTCAATTTGGCTCCCAAAGTCTCACTCTGGCCTGCTCCCACGAGGTGAATTGTCAGGGGTCCGGAGTAAGGGTCGAGGCCAAACAGTCTCATCCCCGAGGCTATGGTCATTGGCCTGGAGAGGAACTCGCTGGTAACTCTCCACAGTGACTTCTTCAGGTCTTCATCCTCTGGCCTAGGCTTTCCAGCATTGGTCCACAAGTCTTTCATGTTGGCACCAGACAGAATGGGATCGAGGCGTGGCGTGAGGTCCCCCTGCATGGCAAGCCAGCCATCCCAGCCCTTGATCTCAGATTGAGGCTTGGACCATTTATCTGTAGCAAATGGCAGATCTCCTGATATCGTGGTAGGGAGAAACACAACTTCAGTTAGTAACCAGCATTTGTTTCTGTTCCCAACATGCTCTGACCAGCCATTGTCCTAATAAACTGTTCAACAATATAAAAAGCACACCAGTGTGAACTCATGATACAAACAGACATTGCTGGATGTAGGAGTGGTTGCAACACTCAAAAATATATATTAAAAAAGGAAGAGATGTTGTACTCAGAAAAAAATATGTATTTTATTCTTCCATAATTATGCCTCAATGGATCACAATCCAAAATCTGTGATTCATTGAGGCATATATGGAAGAATAGAAATAAATCAGTCACTCAGGCCTATTCATTGTCTGAAAAGGTGAGTCTTCTGTTAATCTAAAGACTCACATCTTCAGACATCACCTCTCCAACCTGTAGATTTAAATGTGTTTGAGATATCTTATTTGTTTGTTGTCACTGTTGTTATTGTGAATGAATGCATGGGACCCGAATGGAAACAAGACCGCAAGGTCTTTTCTTCTGTGCTGTCCTTTTGGACCAATGCTGTGCCTGACCAATTGACTGTACCCTTTACTGTTTGCATTTTATTGTCTAATAAAATTATCAATCAATCAAAAACCTTAGCCTGTAGCACTTGCCGAAACATTTGCCCTATCCTTGTCGACATTGCAGGCTTATGCAAAGGCTAAAAATGTAATTTAGATAGCATGTTATGTAGACAGATGCTGATGTGGCATCCTATAGTGTGTATCGTTTCAATGTACAGATTATTGATATTCTTTGGATATTTTAATATTAGACGGATGATAGGTTCTTGGTTTACTATTTCTGTGCATTTGATGTATATTACCTATGTGTTGTCCTTGTTTACTTTAAATTGCTCTGGATTAAAAACGTTCCTTTCCCTTCCTTCCATCCTTTAGATGAAATTACATTTAAAATAAGATGAATTACACTATTCTCAGTAAAACAGTAAACATTTGTTTTAATAATGAAGACTTTTATACTAAGGTGAAATGGGTGGTTTACAGTACGTGTAACATATGTTCTGAACACATTGTCAGTTCACTTGTGGTACTTTACTTTTGTACACAAGCCATTCCACAACTCTGTCAATGGCCACGAGTCGCAGCTGAGAGCAGAACTTCTTGTGTTGTTGCCAGTCAGCCTTCTGGCACTCTTTACAGCAGTAGTAAACATTCAGACATCTGTGCAACCAGAGGGCCACATAAGCAAAGCAAGAGAAAAAAGTGAGATGACTGGTACGGTACATGTGAACCAAAGAAAACAGCTAAGTTGTGCAGCGTTTTGCTGTGTGAGTGCTCTTTTTCACCTGGTGCAACGCTTGAGGGTCTGCGACTTTGAAAGCTGTTTTGGTCGCTTCTCACAACTTGCGCAGAACTTAAAAGATTCTTCCATCTTTTCAAACATATCTTTCGGAGACCGGAAGCCTTTAGCCTCCAGGGCAGCTCTGAGACAAGCAGAGAAAGGATAAATTAGTAAACATAACAATATTGTTTTAGACCGCTACTGCACTTATAGTAGATCATTATATATGTAGAATTATTTGCCAAGTGGACTTTTTTTTATCATGATCAGTGTTAATTAAGTAATCAGTGGGTCAGTGGGTTGCATGCATTTTCAGAGCATGTTCATTAAAATGAGCAATTATTGTGTTCCAGCTTGGATCAATGGAACTTATAGTAGGCTATTGGCTATATACAACATATAGTTCCTGTTCAGCAGTATCAGAATGAAAACTCACTTTTTAAGGTTTTAAAGGAAGAAATACCATGACATTTTCTTTTAACATAATGTCTTTATAAATCAAAGTTATGTTATCATTACATTTAAATCTAAAGTGTTTTGACAATTATTTGGGGGACCACTTGTAATATCCTCAAGACCAACCAGTGTGCCCCGGCCTATACAGGTTGTGATTGAGAACCACTACTGTAGCTTCTGCAAGTCTATTCTTAGAGTAGGCCATGTGTTCAGCAGCCATGCATATGAGGAAAGGAGGAGGTCGAATTGGTGCATAAGAATTGAATAATGAATGGAATACATGGTTTACATGCGGTAGTAGCCTGTATCAGACAACTTAAATAGGTCTATGGATATGGAAATATGCAAATGTAATACGCAGGGGGTATAGCAAGGTCTACTACATGACATGTCACAATGTACTGAAGGGATAGGGCCAGGTGTAGCCTGAGACAAAATAAGGCATAACAAAATAATTCATGGAATTCATGGCATCATTGCATAGGTAAGGAAGTTATTACAGGCTAGTTGGGGTATTTCAAACCGCCAGCTTATTTTTTACTGGCAGTGCTGGCACGCCACGCACATACAAGGCTAGGCCTATACCTTTAAGTTCCTATCGGTGAAACTTTCTGTATGTTGTCGGTTTCAAAATGGAAATAAAAATAAACATTATCGCATACGCACTGATGTGAAACAAGTAGACTAGGCTATTACATAATTATTATGACACTAATTCGCATACCTCGAAGATTCCATCATGGGCAATTGTGTAGACTCTGTAGAGTATATGCCACGCTGTTGAGTCTTCGTGTTCCAGCAGTAGATTGACTCATTGACTGTGTGTGAGCGTCTGACGGTCGGACAGTGGGGGCTGCCATATAGCACCTGTTCTCGCTCTTCCAGAACTATCTGACGACTCCAGACCCTTCTGGGCTCACAAGAGGTGAGGAAGAGGAAGGCTCTGCCTTGGGCTAGGCCAGTGCATGGTTCTCAAAACATTTTCAAAGACATCTGAAGAATTTCCAGATTTCTTCGAAAATAGCAGATCTGATATATATATATTTGCAACGAGCTGCAGTGACTGTGAGCAATCCGTGAATGTGACAATATGTAGGTTCAGAGTTGTAACAAAAACCAAAAGGCATAATTGGTAAGAAGAAAACAACAAACAGAAGATTATTTATTTGCAATAATACAATACAATACTGTCTGAACTAACTGTACATAGAAGCAAAAATCCAAATAGACAAAGTGATTTATTCCGCTAGAGGGCAGTGTTGTACTACACAGGCCTTTTAAAAAGGCCCATTGATCATCATCATCTAATTTTACATATAAATACCGTACGGTAGGCCTACAGTACAGCCATCTAAATGTATTTTAATTGGTCATAAATAGACATTATCCTTAACACATTTGATTATTGAAGATAAAGGTCATAGGTATGAGAATGCAGTCCAACAGTCAACATGAACATAATTAATTTTAAGTCCTAATTTGCTCCAGTGCCCCTTGGAACCAGGCACAGTTGGAGTTGCAGTAGACAGGGGTCATGTTGGGACTAGATTGGACTTGCTCTGGTTTGTGAGATGTGAAAGGATTGGGTCCACTTCCCTTGACGTGCATCTCTAACTCCAACAGTATCTCTAGTGAGGCCTCCAGCTCTTTGTCACTGTAAAGAGAGACATAATCGTGTCATAATCAATGTCTCAAAACTACTGTACAAATATGGGGAAAATAATTAAACAAAATAGAAATGGTTAAGACTAAAATGTGAGAACTCTGAAATGAAATCTTGACAATCAATCTCTCACTCAATCACTATGGTCTCCAAAGAGAAAAGTTTGGTTAAAAAAATTCTGGAAGGCTACAGTACAACATGTGTAAAATAGAAATGTGATAAAACAGGTAAACGTTAACTTGTTGGGTATTTAAATTGTTTAAATCTATCACACGTCGTCGCTGTATTTTCAGCCCAACGAACCCCAGCTAATCAACTTACCTAAAGAAGGTAAAGAAGGAAGGGATGTCATAGTCTCTGAGAAGCATCAGAGTTGGCAGCCAGCCTTCCACCAGACCCTGGTTAGCATGGAACCCTATACAGAATGTCACAAACATCAGGTTTTATCAGGTTATTTAGATTACCGTCGGCTGGGAACCTTGTATGTCCAAAACTTGTAAACAAAGATTGCACAGGACAGCCAATCTACAAGTTGACAACGTGGCGTGAACTTGCAGATTTGCTATTTCCGCTATTTATTATTTCTACTTATGATTGAAAATGTGTATATTTCATCAGAATAATTTATACAGTTGACTGAAAAGGATTCTGACGATTATGCAAAAATAATTGCGATTATCTCAAATAATCCCTATAAGATTATTATGTAATAATTGTGTTTAGCCCAGTTTAGCCCATTAAAACAGAAAGAAACTGTGTCCTTTTAGATTTTATATGTTGGCAGCGGCTATTAAAAAAACACACATATACATATTCCGTGCTCAGTCAATTAAATCATCACATGCCATGCTCAAACACATTGCGTGCTCATACGGACATGTATACACACAAAACTGTGCATATATATCAAAAATCACCTGGCCTCTGTGTGTGTGTGGCTCATAAGTGTCATACAGTGGTATTGTCGAGGTGTTTCAGCTCAGCTGTCTCTCAGACATACATATGTACGTAGGGACACACATAGCTGCATATTGGAGCGGAGGCACAAGCTCACAGCGGGTCACTTCGTGCTGCACTGTGAGCTTGTGTACATTAGCAAAATCTTTGAACATTTTTGAGAAATCTTGAAAGTAGTTAAAAAATCACACCTGTGTGAAGTGAGGGGCGCTAATATATTAAAGTCTACTGTAACTCATGTTGATTAGGTGATGTAATGGTGATGTAAAACAAATGGTGCCAACACAAACATTAAATTCTCTTCATTGTTAATGGCATGTAATGTTTGTGTTAGGGACAAGATGACGTACATTTTCCCTTCATTGTCAATGTTTTATTGTTTTATTAAACAAACAATGAACTAAAAACAAACATTAAACCTGTATATAGGAGGGGCTAGCGCCCTTCAAAAATGTTGAATGATTTAGATTTTCTTTCTGGGAGAGTGCCTGGTACAAAACATTTTCATATTGGGGGGGGGGGGGGGGGGGGGGGGGGGGTGTCTGTGGCCATGCATGTATACATGTCAATTTGGGGGTCCTTGGCATGGAAAGGTTTGAGAAGTGCTGGTTTAGAAGGCATTTGTAGAATCAGCCTCAGATCTTAAAGGGTTAACAGCCAGAGAAGACCTTTTCCCACAGAAAGGTGAAGGATTAGTGGGATTAGGTCTGATAACACTCACAGTCTTGACACCAGCTGGCTATATCATTCCGAGAGATAATTTACACAGTGGTGTGAAAAGTGTATATACTATTGAATGCTAAAGAATTCCAGAGTTTTAACTCAAAATGTGCTGAACTCATTGAAATACTTCCACTTGACTGGAGTAACTGACGCTTCTCATTTCAGTTCAAAGTGATAATTGCACACCTAAGCAGACGATTTAGTGAGAGTCACTCAAGCTATTCCGCCCTCAGAGAGGAGTCGTTAACAAATGAACAGACATTATGTCACTTTCCCCTGAGCGTTAGGGGTCAGCTAGCTCAGTGGCCTTGTGTCCGCCGTGGGACTGGAGAGTTCAGAGTTCAATCCCTGGGCGAGTCATATCAAAGACTATAGAAATGGTACCCAATGCCTCCCTGCTTAATTGACTCTCAGCATTAAGGGTTGGATCGGGGGTGAGTCCCTATGATATACTAGCGTCATGGAGATATATAGGCTCCTGAAATACAGTATGGGTCAAATGGTTTGGGAACCATTGATTCCCAAGGCCATTTACTATAGGGTGTCAGGAGGCAACAGTCGTTAAGTCACCTGCTGAGGTTAGTCTCTCCATGACAGGGATAGTGTATATAAAAAGACACAATTATCTAGTATCAACCTCCTGTCAAGCCCCCCAGTATAGCTTTAAATAGCAGCTGATGATTATATTCTCTGTATGTTTCTTTTGTCTCTGTCGGGTGGAAACCGTATCTGTCCAAAACTGTCACATTTCAGGATTCTAATTCAAAAATAGCAAAAGTAGCAGATCTGCAAGCTCGATATTTAAGCCTGTAGTTCTGCTACTTTTGATGCTTTTGTGTGACGCTGTAGTATGATAAAGTAAGGCGTTCATTTATATTAAAAAAACACACACAAGAAGCCAGAATATGGAGATAAGAGGTTTCCGCCTGACAGCAACAATGTTTGTTTCACATATTAGGGTGTCAAGTAGTGTCAGCTGAAATATATGCTTTCCACAGCAACCTGTACATAATGTACAGTGTACAGTGTGCTTGTGTGTGCATGTATGAGATGTGTGACATCACTGACATGACATGTAGGCACAGACTGTGGGCTCACTGGGCTACCTGCATGCGTGCCAGGGTAGTGCATTGTAAGGCCCATGGTGTTGGAACAACCGAGGGTATCACATCTCTCTCGGGAGAACACAAACCACGGGAGAGGATTTGAGTGTGAATAATACATGTTATTATACAGCATGCCAGAGGTTACAATACTTATGTCCATAAAACATTTAGCACCAAATAAGCGTTTAGCCCCTCAGGAGATAATATATCACACTCACGGTACCACCTGATGACCGTTAACCACTGCAATATCTGCCTGGCTCGCGTTTGAATTTGGTATGGAGGTAAAAATAACACCTATAGAGCACCAGTGGTGGAAGTACTCACATTTTGTGAAAGTATACCGATACCACAATGTAGAACTATTCTATTACAAATAAAAGTCTGGTATTCAAATGATACTTGTGTAAAAGTACAAAAGTACTCGCATTAAAATATACTTAAGTACTGAAAGTAAAGTACTTGTAGATCGGCTATTTTCAAATAGCCTAAGTATGCATAGGGTTTAATGCATGTTTTGTAATAATAATCAAAATCTAAAGTAACTAAAGCTGTTAAATAATTGTAGTGGAGTAAAAAGTACAATATTTGCCTCTGAGATGTAGTGGATTAAAAGTAAACTTATTGAAAATTGGAAACACTCTAGTAAAGTGAAAGCTTCTCAAAAGTGTACTTAACCCATTTTGGGCGGGAACCCCTTTTGGTGTTAGCATTATGTTATGCTTTAGCTATTGAAAAATAGCAGATCTACAAGCTCATAACGCACCACCGAGTGGCACGCTACGAGCTTGTAGGTCTGCTATTTTTTTTAAATCGACTGACATAGAAACATAGCTTTTTCAGAAAACTGTCAGGATGTAGAAGACATTTTTAGTACAGTACAGTACTTGAGTAAGTGCACATAGTTACTTTCCACCACTGCCTATACCTAGCGCTTCGTAGCTTGTGAAGATCTTTTGTTTTTTTGTGGAAAACATCAGTCAGCTGAATGGCATTTCCGTGACGGCGCCAAGCCTCTGTGCTCGGTACAGTCACAGTAAGCTCACTGAAGTATTCCAAACAGATAAAAGCTGGAATCATTATTATGAGGTGCATGCTTTCTGTGGGCTTGCTGCAATGATGACACTTACAGTATACGTATTGTGTGTAGTCCTTCTCCTCTAGCTAGCTGTCATGAGGAGTTGCAACCCTCTCCCTCTTTCTTTCTGTATCTTATGAAGAGACCTCTTCAACTATCCATCCCAGTTCTCCGCTCTCACTCTGTCCCTGAATGTCTGTCTCACTCTGTCTCTGACTTCAACTTCTCTCTCATCCTCTCTGACTCACACACACACGTGACACACCACTCCTTTCATTCTCATTCTCCGAGTCTCCAGTACAGCTAGCTAAACCTCTCTTAAAGTGTGGTCATGAATTCCTAATGCAGTGCTATGCCAGGTTTGCAGCATGAGGTGTATGCTGGCAATCAGTGGGTCAGCTTGGAGGATGACAGCTCCTGTATATTTAGATTGATAACTTGAGACTGGGGTTATGATGACCGTTCGGGGTGGGTTGCAATAGGGTTGGGTCGGGTGGGGGGACATTGCTGGCGCTTGAGCACAGCTGTCTGTGAGGTGTTGGGTTTTTAGGGCGCTGGTGGTCCTGGTCTGTGACTTTGTCTGTGGCTGACAAAGTGGCAGCAAAGGGGATGAATTATGAAATGCTATGTTTGGGGAAGCTGTTGCCTTATAATGGTTCTTTGATATCTCAGAAATACAAATAAAAATGTAAAAATGTAAAAAATATATATATATAATTATATAGTGAATACAATGATACTGTAGCAACAAAAACAACATTACTGCTACTTTGAGAACTACTGCTACTACTACTAAACGTTGTCAAAGTATAATAATAATAATAATCATTACATTATTATTATTATTATAATAATTATTGAAATGCTTTTTATAGGTAGCCTCATGTTCATACTTAATTCCCAACTTTATTTAACCCTTAAACCCCTTTCATTATGATAATGATACATTTTTATTTCCTTATATACAACAATAACTATGTTATCCCTTGGGTTTATGACTTTGACTGGAGTTAGTTGTACTTAATACCATAATTAATGATGACTATTATATTCATGGGCAGTCATCTTTTCAGCCATACCAATTATAATCTATGCATATTATGCAGCTTTCATTTGCACAAACAGTGACTGAAAGGGCCTGACTAAGGCGAGCGGGGACGATTTAAAGGGGTGAGCTGGTAGACAGCTGGAGCGTATATAGAGCTGGGGCGCGGGCTTGGGCATTAGAGTGTGTCTGGGGGGTCCCTAGGGAGAGCAGAGCCTTTCGTCGCAGCATGGCGGCCTGCCGAAAGCGCTGCTGAGTCCAGCAATCGCCAGCCAAAGCCTGGCACGGCTGTTGTCATGAATCACCCTGCAGATGCCCAATGAAAGCCTGGCACTAATGAAAACACAGCAAAAATCCTTGGTGTTCATTTATCCATTTGTCACTCAGAGAATGGATACATTTGTACAGATCTCGGAGTTAAACTAAGACTGAGGATTTTAAAGTGCCAGGACCTTAAGTGCATTTTGTGAAGTCTAGAGTAGAGATCATCAGCCTGGCTTAGGGAGAGGCATGCCTTTGGTTACAGACCGACTGATTTGAGATGTTATTGTTTGAAGCCGCTGTATGTTATTGGTTTATTTTAAACTTGTTTGAGCTGTGGGTGCGGGCATACCAGGATGAAATCCAACCACCAGATCTGGCTTGGCAGCTTTCCCCTTCGCCACCATATCCTCCCAGAACTGATGGTAGAGGCCCTTGTGAGCACTCATGAAGACCCGGTGTTTGGGGCCAAATTCCCTTAGAGGAGGTCTCAGGATGGGGCCTTCCACCACCTCTGGTCCCACCGACACAACCTCCAGGCCCTGGTGTCCGGGGAACATGTGGTTCAGCTCATCATAGTCCGTCAGTCTGGCTCCCATGGTCTCTGTAAGAGATGCCCCCGCTATGTGGATGGTCAGGGGTCTAGCGTGCGGGTCCAGGCCAAAACGTTGCATGGCCATGCCAACGGTCAGAACCCGAGAGAGGAACTCGCTTTGAATCCGCCACACGGACTGCCTCAGGTCTTCATCGTTCGGCCGCGGCCTGCTGACATTCTTCCACAGGTGGGTCATGCTAAAACCAGATACGATGGTGGCCAGGCGCTGGGTGAGGTCTCCCTGCATGGGCAGCCAGTCATCCCAGCTCTTTACCTCAGCAGCTGATTTGGACCATGCCTCAGTTGTGAAAGGGAGGGCCCCTAGAGGGGAAATAGAATAGACGTATAGCTTATAACATTGGTTATTACACTACCCATAGTAATGTGTGGCATTGGTTCTGTCTGGACATCATAGCCAAAAGTGATGGAGGTGTGGATTTCAAAATGTTCTAAGGCATAGACATGTACTACCTATACTTTCGGTTGGTTAGACATTTTTTTCCAGCACTGGTTCTTGTCCAGCAAATGGTAAATGGTGCATTTATATAGCGCCAAAGGCGCTTTACATAGATTGCGCATTATATTCACCCATTATATTCACCCATTCATACAACGATGACGGAGGAAACCATGCACTCGGGAGCAATTAGGGGTTCAGCGTCTTGCGGACACTTCAACACTAACTCTGGGGGAGCCCGGGTTCGAACTTGGAACCTTGACACTCTACCCCTGAGCCACTGCCTTGTATCATTAAACAACATCGTTTGACCACCGTCCACCTCTAAGCTGTGAACATCAGCCACTCCACCAGAGAGTCCGTCAATGGCGACCAGACGCATCTCTCACCTGTGAACATCAGCCACTCCACCAGTCTGTCGATGGCCACCAGACGCAGCGTCTTACACACTTTCTTGTGCCGAGGCCAGTCGTTTACCTGACAGTTTTTGGTGCAGTAGTATACATTTATACACCTGGAAGAAAGAGACAGATTGAGATAAGAGTAAATGAAAGAGAGAGCACAGAAGATAGGAGGGGGTGGGGGGGGGGGGTGTAAAGGGAAGGAAATTCAGTCCATGTCAAAGTATTGTAAATAAAATCCTCAGAATGAATCGATATTGTATCCAATGATTCTTCTGAGAATCAGCTTCCCTCAAGTCGAGGATGAAGTATTGCTGAATGAATAATAAGTGAAATACCATTTAAATAGTTCCTTCCCAGCAAAGGCCTGGAGCGTGTTGGTGTAAAAGTATTGCACACTAGTGTATAGAGACCATCTTCACGTTCAACCTTCTCAGTCAAAGGTTGACATTTGGCCCACGAGAGCTTGATGAATTCTGCTCTGTTTTACGAGACAGCTGGCAAAAAAATATATCCGTGGCAGGAGCCAGAATCTATGCTGGAATTTAATACTGATAATGTGACCACTGTATACGTAAGCAGTCTGTGTGCTGTGCAGTCACACGGTTAGGTTTAGCTGGAGAGGTAATCTAACCGCCTGGGATAGTGTTTGTTTGAGTCTGTTCAGACTATAATGCCCTGCCTTTTCAACCCCTCGCTGCCAATTTACATACAATCAGGTGCCATTTGAGAGTCATTTGAGGGTAATTTTAGATCAATTTCAACATATAGGTAATGGGTTGCACACACCAAGAATGCATTTTCAGATGGTTTATTTCTCTACATCACAGAGCAGACGTTTTGGTTATCCAGCCTATCCAGTCATTTTAGATGCCATTTGTCCTACTAATAGACCACAAGAGGCCCACAAGTGGACAAAGTGAGTCTAAACTAGCAGAGTTCCTATTGAAAGTCAAAAAGGTGATATAAAGAGATATGGATCGGCTGAAAAATGAAATAGCATGGAGAGCTTGGAGAGTCACAAGGGACTGATGGCGATAATGCCTCAGCTGTCAAGTGTCCGGAAACCCCAACAGAGAACGATGACATTACTTTGGAGCCGAGTGTCAGTGGCTCTGTCATGTGCCCGTGTAGAAGAATCTCGCTGCTACTAGTTTCTGAGAGAGAGAGTCGGTAGCAGCTGATCACTTCAAGGTCATACACGTTAACATTGTTTAAGTATTATTTTATTATGTTCATATAGTAGGCTACTGTATAATGTGTTCATGTACTGTATATGTGTAGCCCTGTCTGGAAGGATATACTGTATATATATTCCCCTTTGAGTGAGTGGTAGATGTTTTGTTTCCCATCAATCAAGGTGGTGACATTGGGTGCTCGTCAGTGATCACGCTTCCTTGTGGTGGGTTTAAGGGTGGTGATTGAATATAGCCTTAAGACCAGAAGCCCATTATCCCCCTTGTCCAAGTGAGATTTCCTGTCATGTTAGCGCCAGATATAGGGTTTCCAATGCGGGAGACCAGGGTTCAAATCCGGGTGGTTACACAATACACAAGCATATATGGATATGGATGCATGTAGTATGCAGTGTGTTGTTGTCCGTGCTAATGTGTTACGTGGAAAGGGAAAGGGAAGCACTAAACAAATGCCCTCTCCTGCAAAGCATAGAAATTGCAGCTTCCGCTCAGTAACTGTGCCACAAATGTCAATTTCCAAACATAATACATTCTTTGCACTGAAATGTCTGTTGTGTTGACATGGCATTATGAGTGGCATAAAAGCTGGACATTTTTCTGTGAAAACAGCTGCAGCGGGATGATTTAGGAGTCGGGGAGTGAGGCTATATTCAACCCTCGCCCATAATCCGCAGTCTGCACAACTGTTTACACCTAGGCTTCCTATTGTTTTGCTGATACAAAGAGCCGGGTGGGGAATGTCTCACACATGACAGCTATTGGCAAACAGACCAAAATAATGTTTCAACAGGATTAATACAAGGCTGTCAGAATAACATGTATGTGGTCACAGCTGCCTAAAATATAAATTTTAATGAATATTGAAACTCACGTGCCAAATAAAATATTGTTGCTGTCGGGCAGAAACCTTCTATCTCCATATTTGAACGCCCTACTTGATCATACTACAGCGTGCGTCACACGGAAGCATCAAAAGTAGCAGATCAAAGTCGTACGATTTGTCACACACGTTACCTCAGCTTTAGCAATTCTTTAAATTTGAATCCTGAAATGTAACAGTTTTGGACATGTGAGGTTTCCACCCGACAGAGGTGATAAAGTGATTTCTTATCCTCAACTTACGTACCGCCGCTATGCAAAATTTACACTGATAGCCATCTATAAATCTGCAAAATCTGCATTTTTATCTTGTCGGAACGAAAATACACTGCATGGATGCAACTGGGACGTATCCTCAGTGATGTATCCCAAGGTCATCGGGGGTTCCGGGTCTCGCGAACATCATACCCCTCACTCGGGTGACCCAGCCGGGGTGATCAAGTCCCGACTTACGTCCCAGTAGTACCCTCGATCAGACCCACTAGGGAAAGACCAGGGCCACACAATCCGTTGGAACCACTCCGGAACTACTATGCTGGGACTGAGAGGTACAATTCTGGCACGTCATTTCATGGAAATAAATAATTACCTCAGTAGTATCTATCTATAAATGCACTGTACAGTACGAACGTGTGTACGTCTGTAATCCACGTAACTCGAGAACCGTTCGCCCCACCCAAACTTCAAATTCGACACACACGTTCCACAACCCCACAGGGAGTGCAGTGCCCGGTGTCGAGTCCATCGGATAGCTGGTTGTCCTGAATCAACGCAAAAGCTTCTTCCATTTTTGGGATTTGCACTTACTTGGCACAGCGCTTGAGAGTCTGGCCCTCTGCAAGGTGCTCAGGTAGCTTGTTACAGCCCGTGCAGAACTTGAACGTCTCCTCCATCCTCTGGAACATCTCCTTGTGGTCGCGGAAAGTCACGCTTTTGTTCTTTCCCTCCACAGCAGTCCTTGTGTGACAAACAAGGAGCCACATTTAATTACACAGTATACCACCCATGGCTAGATATAGAATAAAGTGAGAACAGAATGAGATGGCAGAATGCATTTAACCACTTGAACCCCATTATGGTTGAGCCCCTCAGGGCTCTATGCTAGCGCATATTCTGTTTTCTGTTATTCGGCTATTTTCAGCGAAAGCTTTCTCCACAATACGGATGCTGGGGTATAAGTGGTTAGAGCAAAAATATACAGTGGACAAATGCAATGATATAATCACACCAATACATTGTCATGCAGTATAACAGCATCACTCCCTGAACAAAATAGGGAGAAACACACAACAATCACATCAGCATCAATGTTTTGTTGTGTTTCTGTACCTGTACTCTCCATAGTCCTTCATGTTGAGCTGGTTGAGGATTACCTTGGAGAGACCAGGCACATTGCAGTCCAGAGAGTAGAAGCCAGAGCGGTCAGAGAAGACACTGTCATTCCCTGGAGTGTAGCTCTCTGGGAGCGCTAGGATCTGCCGTCCTGCCATGGTGTGACCTTCACTTTATACTGAGAGAGAGAAATGGAGAACAGGATTTCCTGTTCTATTATATACAGTACATAAGTCGTTCTCAACCTTTTTGGGGGGTACCCAAATGACAGTGACGTTACAAAAAAAAAGACGATTATTGCATCAAAATTCATCAACAAACTATACTATAAAACTGGTCAAACGTTGGTCAAAATGTCGAATAAAACAATAAAGAGACGAGAATTCTGAAAATAGCCGATCTACAAGCTTGCGTTGCGATGCGTAGATCAGATATTTTCACAATAATTATCTGTGGAACCGAGTCAAACTAAATATAATGCCTCAACTCCTACAATTCTTGTGCTTGTCAGGGTGGGGGTTATGATTATGTTGGGGGGTTGAGAGGAACACACTGGATCTATCAAATGACATCTGGGCCAGTAGAAAGTGCTGGCACTCATTTGGCCGAGTTTCATTAATGAACGAATGACTGAACAACTTACTGTAGGCCTACGGGTGTTTTGATGGAATGATGGAACAACATACTGTAGGCCTACGGGTGTTTTGTCGTTGATCCATTTCAGAGTTCAAACTCAATAGCATGCACCAATACATCCATGGCATACATGGAGTGATGTGGGATGTTAGCTACATACTTGAAAAAGACAGCAAGGTCGGAATCGTTGTACATTTCTGCTGTGCTGTGAATAGAAGTTGCGAATCCGCTTCTTGTTGTTGATTATTCTGTTTTTGCAGTTTGGCTCAGCACCAAGAAACAGAGGATGTGCGTTGGATGTTAGATACAAAACTGGGATTCTGGGACATTCCATACATTTAGATTGGTGAGTGACAAATTAGCTGGAAATGTGATATTTGGCAGGATGGAATAATGAGCAGGTCCAACATATGGATCAGAATTATGATATATCACAGCTATAACATAAGGAAGCCATGGAATGTTCATACCTTTTAGTCAGTTCATTCCTTCAAAGGAGCTAGATAAATGCCGCTAGAGTACATAAAAACATTCAAAACCTGTGAGAAAGTAAAAACTATAAATAAAAAGCTTATATACATAATACATATCATAAAGACTATTTTGATTATCCAGAAGTGTTGAATCGTACATTTTATAAGTTATTTTTTTTATTATTATTTGGCATTAGTACGCTATGACAACAGAGGTGTGAAACAGACAATGGGTCAGGAGGATAAAGCATACATCATCCTGTTTTATGTTAACTTCATATCCAGTGTAGCATATTTTTTTCTTAACACGGCTGCTAGCACTGTAGATTGTGAGAGATACTGTAAGAGTGGAGACTTTAAAGGCCTATTCATAGTCTGGATTTTCGGTGGTGAGGTGACAACCGCTCTGGTGGTGAGCTGACCACCGGAGCTGAAATAACGTTGCGCGGTGGTGAGTAAAAACAGAGAGAAGGGCTGGAGAGGTGGCGGTGGTTCGCGGCTCGTGACGTCATGTTGTAGTTCGGTGGTCACCTCACCACCGAAAATCCAGACTATGTATGAGCCTTTAGTCCTATTCATAGTCTGGATTTTCGGTGGTGAGGTGACCACCGCTCCGGTGGTGAGCTGACCACCGGAGCTGAAATAACGTTGAGCAGTAAAAACAGAGAGAAGGGCTGGAGCGGTGGCGGTGGTTTGCTCTTCACCGCGGCTCGTGACGTCATGTTGTAGTTCGGTGGTCACCTAACCACCGAAAATCCAGACTATGTATGAGCCTTAAAGCTCAGTCACACACAGTAGTGCACAGCATGCATACACACACACACTGGCCTAATGTCCCCGGCCCGCTGCCGTGGTGGACGAGAGCAGAAGCTAAGCCGAAGAGATGCGATGACTCCATTGCGTCCACCCAAGCCAGAAGGTACCTTGCCACTTCCACATACTGTACAGTATACGGCACTTGTCACCTCATTTTATTACGCCTGACTTAAGAATAAAATTAGAACCATAGAAGACATGCAAATTGCAAATGTCTGGTCCATTAGCTCTTTCTACGCCACATGGAACCCAGGTTGTCTTAAAATAGTGCCCATGGATGCATCTGCAACAGTGTCATCATCTGTTTATGTCTGGACTCTGGAGAGATCCCGTCAAGGACAAGCTTCAGACACGCCTCCTGCAGTGAGACTTGGCTCAGATCTGAAACCCCATTTGATTTTGGCGTTGGAGACCGGTTGTGACCGCATGCCCTTGCCAACGTTGACCCAGAATAGGGTTTGAACCAGTTATATGTTAGAGAGGCATCTGTAAATGTGTGATGAAATCATTTCATAACAGCATACTGTGCCAAATTAAAGCTACTATATCAAAATATGCCAGTAGTGTCAGCTAATGTCACTGGAATTGTTTCATTTTATTTTTTGCATGTCACATTCCATGCTCAGCCAATCAAATCATTGCATTCCGTGCTACAAACACAAAGCTGTGCATAGAAGGGGCTAGCGCCCCTCAAACAAAAGTCAATGTAATAAAACCATAACATTATTGGTCCCGACCTTAAAGAATGCTCTGCTCAGTGACACGGATGCCACACATAGGCGACTGTCACATGTTGCATGAACAAACAAAAGAATATACGTTACAACACACAGACTACCACAGCTGTATAGACTGTGACACCCTATCAATCTTGGCAAAAAAAAGCATTTCCAAACTGCTTCTGGACTTAGTCAAAGTTCTATTCTTAACTATGGACATGCATAACGCAGACACAACACAATGTCCACAACATTCAAGAAGAGTCATATTTATATTTATTTAACATCAAAATAAATGTTCTGCTACTTTGATGTAAAAACTGTGGAACCAATATCACTCATCACAAAAAAGCAGAACAAAGGGAAAAAAATAGAACATTTCTTTTCTACTTTGAGGATACGTGGTATCTTTTCAATTTCACACAGTTTCTGAAGAATGATTGTCCATTATCTTGTCTGTAATCAAATTGAAAGGCACACATCTAATTTGCTCCCTCGTATCTACAGTATGGGGCTCCAGCGAACATGAACAGATTTCCCATGAAAGAGCAAGTTTTAATTTTCACTGTTCACACTTCCCAGAAGACTGGTACCATGCCACAATCTGTCCCCATACAGTATTACCACACCACAGGCTGGCAGCAATATTTTAGTGCATGTACGGTACTGTATAACTCAACTTAAACATTTACAACTATTACAATTTAGGCATTTAGCAGATGCTCTTATCCAGAAGGACATTATGTGCAAAATCAGAGTACTGTAAATGGCATGTTATAAAAAGTAAAGTACAATATGCCACACTTGCAACACCGGCTAGATAAGGTATCTCAGTGACATCTTAAGTCATACCTTTGGGTCCAGAACAGGCTGTATCGTTCTAGAAGATTCGGAGGATTCCTGATCTCCCTCTCACCTTCACACAGCTCAGACTGGGACCGTGTGAGGCTGGCAGGGGACTGAGGGGAGCGATGGAGACAGGGAACATGGGGGAGGGAATAGGTATTGGCTTGGTAAGGTGGGTGGGGTCAGATGGAGAAAGGAAGAAAAGGGGGGTTTGGGGGTGTGGAACGGGGTGGGGGGTACATGCAGACAGCTAAAGGGAAGGAGAGTTGGATTCAAGGGGACTGAAACGGATGGTGTAATGTAAACTGTAAACCAAGAGAGCTAAATAGTTATCCAAAGGATATTTTGAAACCTTCCCCAGCCAAGCTTAATTTTGAGGTGCTCAAGCAAACTACTTTGACAGTTTTCTTTTTTTACGATCCTCCCCAGTAGGGCTGGGGAGGATCCTTGTGTGATTTTGTAATCCTTCTGGGGGGGAGATACTGAAATACAGTCAGTAAACAGTGATAAAAAATACCACCCCAGAACCTACTCCCCAGCATAACACAAAACTAGCAACGTCCTCCCTTCAATTACATTATTGTACCAGAGGAGGAGGTGAGAGAGTGCACATTGTAGTCCAGGGCATTAAGAACAAATAGTTTCCAATGCTAAAAAAATATACTGTGTCAGGGGGAAAAAATAAAATGCCTGGAATGCTTCTCTGGAGCCGCATGAGTGAATTTAAACTGCCACTCACAGGGTCAGAAGAGGAGTTTCAGAGATGTAGAGATAAGCAGTGGTACAAGCAAGTTCTCACTTTTTTTTCAACCAAGGTTCATGTTCTAGGTTGTTATTAGAGAAACTAAAAGGTGAGTGTTCATTTTCTTTCATTTGCTGCTTTCTTTCGTTTTAGGGATTTTAGCAGTTTTTGACAGGGGGGCGGGGGCATTCGAGTATGGGGCTAAATATGTATTTTTTAACACAATTTTATGGTGATTAATTTTTTTATGGTTTACTATAGTCCTAATAAACGCCAGGAAATTACATCTGGCCACAAAAGATCACGGGATCTATTGAATGTGACAAACTGACATATTGAGCCTATACACACAGTATAAGCCTTCCCCCAGTAGGCTACCTTCACATTCAGTAGATCCTGTGATCCTGTGGCCAGTTGTAATTTCCTGGCGTTTATTATATGTAAACCATAAAAAAAGAAATCACCATAAAATTGTGTTAAAAAATGCATATTTAGCCCCATGCTAGAATGCCCCCGCCCCCCTGTCAAAAACAGCTAAAATCCCTAAAACGAAAGAAAGCAGCAAATGAAAAAAGATTAACACTCATCTTTTACTTTCTCTAATACAACCTAAAACATGAACCTTGGTTGAAAAAAACTAAAGTTGTCCTTTAAGTATAAGTAGCAATACTGCAATGTAGAAGTGTACAAGTAAAAGTACGGAATAAAAATGTGAAATATTTGTACAAAAGTATTGCCATCAAAATGTACTTACCAAAAGTAGAAAGTGCTCATTATGCAGAATGTTTACAAGTTTTCAAATGAAAAAAATTACAACAAATATTTTCAAAATAGCAGATCTACAAATCCACAGTGCATCACATTGTGAGCTTGTAGATCGGCTTAAAGTACAATATCTGTCTCCGAGATAAATCAAGTGTTGTTCTGTTCTTCTGTTGGTGTTCGAGAGCAGGCATCTCTTTCCTCCTCTGAGTCACCAGCCTGAAGGATGAGAATCGCTGCTCTACTTTACATACCTAAAATATACATTACTGTATCCGACAGGGATGTTAGTGTATAACACTGTTAATAAGAACACAGTTTTTCATTAAAAAAAAAACTTTATTTGGTCCAATGGAACCTGAGATTGAAAATTAAACATACACAGGTTTGTATACATACTCATATATTCCCCCCTGGAAAAGATCAATAAAATACTCTATATAACACATTCTTCTCAAACAGAGTTCCATTTTGTTTCAGCATTAGGTTCGATTTATTGACTTCTTTTCATTATTATTTTCTTTCCTTTTTTAAATCTTTTTTTACAGGGTTAAGAAGGTCAGTTCACTGCTTTTGGGGTGGCTTAGGCAGTAGAGTCTGTACAATTTACAAGAACAACAGGGCAAAGGAGAAATGGAGACGAGGCAATGTGGCTAGTCTGTATGTGACTGGCCACTTCCACTGACATGGCCATAGCCTCTTTTCAACAGCAGGGGCGCCCCTTAAGCAAGGACGAGTCACCACCATAAATCAGTGTAAAGAGAAGAAGATTCACAAGACAACAGGTAAAGCCAAAAACGAGTATCAACAATCATGATCAAAACATAAACAAATCAAGCACATGTAAATGTAAAGTGAAACAGCCACGACGCTTCATTTTGAGGTGCTTTGATTTCGCAGGTTATTCAGTGCAGGTTCAGTTTTTTCGACAAGCTAGTCCCTCGGGGCGATCAAAATCAAGCCATAAATTATCACATTACATTTTCTTCTGTCATTCATTATTCCGCCCACACACGCACACACGCACACACGCACACGCACACGCACACACACACACACACACACACACACACGCACACACACACACACACACACACACACACCACAGACTACACTCCTGTCTGTGTACCCTCTGATATACAGTTCTCAAACATAAAAATGTTCTTTTTGTTCCCTCCTTTCTTCTTTTTACAAATAAATTAGACAGACAGCGAATTGGCAATGACCACATACACACAGGGTGAGCCGCTCTGAAACTGGTCAATACACAATACTTTAAAAAACAAAAAGGAAAGACAAGAAGAAAAAACAAACGAACAACATAGCTATTACAGTTACTCCAACTGTGATTCATTACAAGCAGACATTACATTGTGATTTGTTGTAGGATTAATAGAAACTGTCAGGATAAATGCCAGTCTTGGTAGAAGTAGTCACATATCACAAGACTCATCCTGACACCAGCGAGGCCATTTGTCATGAGCGGTGAAAGCACAAAGGACAATGACGTATAGTGCTTCTTTCAGCATGTTTAACTCATTCCTCGCTTGGGGCAATGAGTAGTAAACGATTCAAGCGGACTTGAATATCATAATGAATGATGATCTTTTTGGGAGATTTTGCTTTTCAGGTATCAAGCTGACTCCCGTCAACGCCAGTAAGACATCTTAATCCATACGATTAGCCACTTTCAAGGTGAAAATCCTCAATTTTCTTTAAAAGAAAATGCAGATCTACAAGCTACACTGACACGCTGTGAGCTGGCAGATTGGCTATGTCATACGAAGACATAAATTATGGCTTAAGTTAGAAATGCATCTTTCCAATTCCAGCCAATACCACATTTAAGAAGTTTCTCTCACCTATTCACCCCTTTCTTCACTAGGAGATCTGTGTTGTGTCTTGTGACCTTGAGTGGCAGCGTTGGAACTGGAAATCAAATGAGGACACATGAGTGAGGGGGGGGGGGGGGGGGGGGGTGTGAGCGGCATATGCCCATAAAAGAGCCCTCAGAGACCATGATGCCTCGCTGATCACAGTGCATCCTGTGGAATATATGGCACACAATGCACCAGGAACTGGAACGGGAATGAAAAATGAATCTGCGTTGCCACAACAGGTCTCCAGGGGTGCATGCTCTCTGTCTGTTCCCGTGTGCGTGCACCGTCACGGAGTCAGACAAATAGCTTGTTTGTTAGTCAAAAGATGAGGCTTTGTTCTCCACCGTGCTGTTGGTGTATCCTCAGGGGGGGCATAGCCCAAGTGCTTATGATGGGCCCGAATAAACACAAACACAATAAAAATGGCCTCCTCCACTTCCCAAAACAATCCCGACAGCTCCACTTAAGAGCTCCCCAAAGACAAATCCACCGTTCCAACAACCAACGCCTCTGCCCCAAGAAGTTAAAGCTGACATGCAAGTAAACGGAGGCATGACACTTATAATGAATACAGAGTTGAGCAATACAATCTCAACACAGAAACAAGGTGCGTGGTTTAATTATGATAATTCTTTAAACCTACTGTATATTCAGTAACCAATTCAGGGTTCTCCCTGCACCAAGGACTGACACCGCAAGGTGCCGGCGTTAACAAGCTCTATTTGCCAAGACAGATCATTATCCCCAAAGTGCGAGTTCATGTTTCCACACACAAGCTAACAGACAGACGGTCAGGATGTGAAAGGTTTATATGCCTAAGGTCGCCAAGTAACACCTCGGCTTCACACGTTTGAAGTCCCAAAAGGAAATCTTCTGGAAAACACAGGAAGAAAAGATGAGGTACAATGGTGGTTTTCTGTAAAAACAAAACAAAAACTATAGGCTACTGTAGTTTGTTTTCCATTCTATCACCATGTAAAGCATAATTTATACTCTGTATAAAATAGGCTCGACATGACAGCAAGTACATGTCACTCACAGCACGGTCCTGACAGGCCTACCAACTGCCACACGACAGCCTGGCTACTAAACTCACCACATACTATAACCGCAGCCCTAAACAGCGAGTATCCCAGCTACTCTCAAGGAAGCTCTGAGAAGGAAGTGAAGTGGTCACGTGACTGGGCTGCGCCATGACACTTTCATGGACACTTTCATGGGAGCCAAACTACCCGGAAGTCAATGAGAGCTCAGTGACGAGCTCATGAACAAACATTATTTATGAACAATTGAGACCTTTTGTAAAGTAATCACTTCTGGAAAATAACAGAAGACATATCACAGGTTGTTTTCTAATCACTTACTTTTCGATGTGCACAGAGTGCAAACTTCTGGGTAGTTTGGCTCCCATGAAAGTGTCCATGAAAGTGTCATGGCGCAGCCCAGTCACGTGACCACTTCACTTCCTTCTCAGAGCTTCCTTGGCTACTCTCAAGTCATGCCACAGCTATAACCATGCAACAGTCAAAGGCGAGCCTTATGTTTCCCAGCTTTATGGAGACCTATTAGACAATGGCATGGGTTTGGTATTCAGCTACAAAAAGAGGGAGAGAGAGAGAGAGAGAGAGACAGCCAGTGCTGCATTGAAGAGGGTTCTTCAGAGAGAGAACCGTAGAGTACCGTATGTTTGATGGCTTGTCCTGTGATCTCGAGCTCATGATAATATATGGACGAGACGGCAACAAGGGACACGTATATGTAAAAATACAAGACCAATATTGACAAGATGTAAAATGTTTTAAAAAAATAACATCATTATGAATGTGTGTAAAACTGCTAGTTGACGTTTTGGCTGATGAAGTACCGTTCTACTAAGGGCTGGCGTAGTGGGACCGGTGAACTGGTCCAAGAGCCTCCCGAGGTGGATCGCCGACAGTCGTGTGTCGCCGTGTTCATTGAGGTGCGTCTTCAGAAGGCAGGATGGGGAGGGGTCAAGCACCCTCTAGAGGCGGCGGATTGGCTCAGTGGGCCAGCAAATCGGCTCAGTAGTTTTATTTTTTCTTCCCAAGCACTCCGCCTTGACCGTTAAACTACGTCTCAGAGGCAACGGATGAGGCCAATCAGGCCATCTCCCTACTAGTCCGTCCAAGGTCATCTCCAGGCGTGTAAAGGGGAGATACCAAGGTCTGAGTGTGGGCTTTCTGCTTCCACACCACACTTTCTGCTTCCATGGACGTGGGTCACAAACAGAATTGTGCACGGTTGGGAGGGGAAAAACCAGGCCCACAATTCAAGTGAAATTCCAGAGTGGACTTTTCTTTTAGCGGAGTGGGGCAGGGGATCATTGGGTAAAAAAATAATAATAATAATAAAGTTCAGATGGAGCCACACGGCCCCGCTCCCCTCATCCCATCCGGAAATGGCACATCCACTTGGCGAGATACAGGGCGTCATAGGAGTCTGTAGCGGTCAGCCATGGGAGGAAGAGGTGTTGAACACATTTAAAAACATACCCACAGTAGCCCTCTACATTCAGGTGTGTTCATCCAGAAACACACACACACACACACACACGCACTCACGCACGCACGCACACGCACACACGTCTCGTCACATTGATCAGACAGCCCGTCTCCCTCTGCCCCGCCCCCTTAGAGTTCACCGAGTTCAAGTGAGCGAGTGTGTGAGGTGGAGGGCGGTGGTCATAGGGGTCTGGGTCGATGCAGTCCGTCGATGTCCGGGGTGAGCTGCGGGCTGTGGGTGGCCTTGGTGGGCGTCCAGTCCCCTAGGGAGGCCTGGGCCGCCTTGCGGTGAGCCAGCCGGTGGGTGATGGAGAACCCAGCGTTGCCCTCCAGCTGCGAGAGCACCACCAGCACCTGCCTGCAGGGGGAGACAGAGGGCAGAGCCATGGCTTAGGACCGGCAACAGCACTGAATTAGCCCATGTTTAGCTTTGTGCGTGTGAGAGAGAGACAAGGACACTTCAAACACTCATCAATCAGTGCCGTGGGAGGCCATGACATCTCCTATTTTACATACACTAGACGATCTGGGCAATGTTTCTAGGAGTTCCCCACTGATGTTTAAGGGCACATTCACAACAGGATGTTTTACTGTCATTAAAACTAATCCTGGCATGAGGGGGGAGATTGGATGGAGCCTACTTATAACACCGATTCTGTTTGGGGGTTCATAGGCTATCTTTTTTATTATTCTTAATATGATCATCTACCGCTATGACTATGCACTACTAGGTGCCTTGGTTAGGCCGGGCAGTTTGAGTTTTTTTCTTCTCTTTAGACCAGCGGCGATAACGGTGATGATCGTGTGAATGTGTCATGGGCCGAGAGCAAAGACTGGCTGAATTCTGGGAAATCGGGAGAACACAGCTCTGCCTGTGAGTCATGTCCATGTCTCTGATTACAGCAAAGTAGGAGCATTGATTGAATCATAAAGTTCTGTTCACAAAAAAAAAGAGAACTATAAACATAACTATAAATTCAGTTTGGATGGATGTACACATTATCAGTATAATTATCTTTTATTTATACTTATAGCTAGACTTATAGTTATACTTACTGTATAGAGGACACTCCTGTAGCATATGTTGCATATTTTCACCTTTCAAAGTTTAATATCATCCCTAGATCTTTGGTGGACATTTTTGGTGGATTACTATAGCTTTCAGAGCTATAATAGAAGAACTTCAATTTATCAAAAGTTTCCAGACTTTCCTGACGATTTATAAGTATAAAGTAGACCGCCCTGGGAAAAATGTCTAACATTGGCTACAATATCCAATGAGAGCAAGTGCTCGACTTGAAGATGGGAGCCATGCTGATGTTCCTATAACTCTCTCCAGTGAGACGGTAATAAAACACCAGGTGAATGAGCACAATAGTGTGTGCCTGTGATGTACCGCATCGCTGGAACACACACATCACACACGAGCGTATTTAACAACAGCACTGGCATTCTGCTCTCGTAAGGGGCACGACTGCAAGGCACAGCATTAAAAGCGAGGAAATGCAGTTAGAAAATATGGGCCGCACGCGTGGCCACTCTTAACGGCGCACAATTATAGGGAAGATAACTACAAGGCGGCGGAGGCTGTAAATTTACATTCGCGCACACAGTGCTGTCAAATAGCACTTATTTCACAGAAACAAATCAAGAGGTAAGATAAGCACTTCAACAATCTGCCGTGCTTGTTTCCTGAAATTTACTGTACAGTATTTCAAGGCATTTTCAAGCAGACCAAATTAACGTAGATCACCAGTAAACTCTGGTTGCACAGAACCCCTTGTGCATTCAGTGGTTCTCAACCACTTTCATAGTTTCAAGGACCCTCAAAATCTATCTGGTGAAATAATAGTGAAATTTAATTCCTCATTTTGCTAGGGACCCCCATGGAAGCGCCTCAAGGACCACTGCTCTATACTTTACATTTAGTCATAGCGTGTGCTGGGGCTGAAGAATGCTTTGGTGTGGAATAGGAGAAAAAGATTAACAGATGCTAAAAACAGGTGTGTGTGTTTACGGGGGGAAAAAACAAAGTTAGACTATGGAGATAAGAGGTTTCTGCACCGACAGCGACGATATACTCAGCTGTGCGAAGGAGGAAGTATACGAAGGAGGAAGTATACAAAGGCAGTGGTTCCCAAAGTGGGGTCCAGGGACCCCCAGGGGTCCTTGAGGGAGTTCCAGGGGGTCCCCAGCTAAATGATAGTTAGGAACCAAATGGGCCCTTATGGTTCTGTAACTCTGAGAGTGTAACAATGGAACCAAATGGACCCGCTTTTGTACACTCTGAGTTAAATTAACATTGATTTTATGATAGGATTATGAATTTTACAATACGTTTGGGAACCAGTACACAAAGGGAGCTCCTCATACCGGTGCAGCGGCGGGACACTGTCGATGGTCTTGAGGCTGCCGCGGGTGGACACGACGTTGAAGCTGTCGGTGCAGTCACAGGACACATGGAGGTAGTACTTGGGGTGGCGGTTCTCCACCACCACGATGAGGCCCGCCCAGCCGTGGGTCAGGTAGTAGCACGTCATGCCCTCGCGACCCTGGGAAACATATTGGAATTGAAAAAAATTATGTTGTTTGCGTATTATCGTTCTATTTTTTTTGTAATATATTTTTTATCCCACGATTTTGTAACCCATTTTTCACCCCTGTGTCAATCATCTAATGTGATCCTGGGCTCTACACACCCTCCACCAACCTAGTCCCCATATATGGGGGACAAGGGGAGAGCAACGGACTTGAACTCATGCTTCCTTCATGCCTGAGTGTCCAAGTTGCTCCTTTACACCTGACAGGGGGGAGTTTCCCTGGTTGGACGTAGCGGCGTAAAGCGTGGAAGGAACACGTTATTCCAACCAGTTCCTTTCCCCTCCATCAGGCGCCCCGGCTGGCCAGGGGGAGTTTAGTGACCAGGATTACTGCATGTTTTTTGTGAGGGTACCTACCCTAGGGGACATGGGGAGAACATGCAAACTCTACACAGAAAGGCCCTTTCGCCAACCACGCCTTCGGGTATGGGCACTGATGACATGGAGGAGGAAACATGCCGCCAGCACCCACAGCGTCCCGAGCAGGAATCGAACCCAGGACCTTCTAGCTGTGAGGCGACAGCACTACCAACTGTGGCAGCGTGACCCGTATTATCGTTCTATAACCCATTATCGTTCTATAACCCATATTCTTGCTGCTTTATCAACCTGAAATTTGGCAAGGCTTCTAAAAACAAAAGAGCCGTTGTTGACTGTGTAAGAAAGGTCAACAACGCCTCTTTTGTTTGAGAACGCGTGCCAAATTTCAGGTTGATAAATCTCTAACTAGATAAAGTGCCCCTCGGGGCACAGGTCTCCAACAGGGCAGGTCAGGTTGTGGCCACCTGGTGGCGCTATAATAGGCCAATGTGAAAAGGGTGCTATTTCTGCTTGACAATTGGATGATTTGAGGGATTTTGTTCCAAAAATGTCTTTTGCAAAAATCCACCTGTTGGTGGCGCTATAGCAGGCCAATGTGAAAAGGGTGGGATATATTCCTCAGCATAGTAGGAAAGTTTCACGTAAATTGCACGCTGCGTTCATGATTTGAGGCTTTTTGTTCAAAACGGGCCAATCCTGCAAACTTTGAAAGCCAATAGGCGAGTAGGATTGTGAGAACGGCCTCAAAGAGTACATTTTAGTAGCCTGGATCAGGTCTTTAAAAATCAGGTGCAAAAAAAAATAATCTGCAAAGTCCATTTGTACAGACAACTTCATCCCCTCAGCTCTGAGTACAGGCTGCTTCCTTCCGGCCTTCGCCTAAAGGTTCCAGGGGCCACAAGTAACAGGTACAAATTCTCCTTTGTATTGTGCCTGTGTCTATCCTGCAGGCTTTAAATGCCGATAGGAGGAGGAGGTAACTTTGTCGCTGTTATGAATTCCATTGCTACACTGATACCTTGAACTGCCATCCTGTTTTTATTTTCTGTGTACCATTTTTTTACTGTTTTTTTATGTGATTCATGCGTCTGCCTGTTATGCTTTGCTGTACACCAAATCGCCCTTCGGGGACAAACGAATAAATTAACCTGAACCTACGTACAGAACAACCAGTTGAATAAATTGTTGATTGAGGCTTTAAATCTTTGCCCTTGTGAAATATCCTGGAACATTTATGGAAGATTCTTCTGAACATGTATTCTGTTATTGCTAGTTTAACCACTTCCAATACGCTTTCATCTTAACACAACGAATAACCGAACATATTCGTTCTACAAGCTCTCAATGCGTCACGCTGCAGCACATTGAGAGCTTGTAGATCAGCTACTTTGGCTGTGCAAGCTGGCTTCTATGGAATCCAAATGACTGATAAAGCTACATCGAAGGACAGGCAAACACGCTAATGAGTTGCCCCCAAGTGCTGTATTTTATTGACCTCCAGTTTCCTTTTTACATACCCGCCTCTCCATTCTACTCTTAAACACAGCGATAACTCTCTTTAGAACTTTTGAAGGCTTTCATCTCGCAGACAGTGTGTGCTAAGCACTGTTTCACAGACTACAATTGGGAATTGTCACGCTTACCATCACTGTGCTATTTTCCACAGCTGTTGTGTGACCTCAAACACCCAAATAATATTTTCCTTTATGCATAATAACACTTGTTAATAATTTAGGATCAATTATCAAGTTTTGAGAAAATAGCTGATCAACATTTGTTTTTGTTAATGAGAATAGGTTTCTGGGACGACATGACCCAATGCCAGCCCACAATGCTGTCTCTGGCACAAAGATTATGGTTTTCTTCTACTAAATTAATTTGTCAAATCTAAAAACCACATTTACACATTTCCTGCGGTTGACAGCTGTTACCTCACAAGATGCTTGCTTGGTGCTGCTAAATGCCTAAATTGTGAATAGTAAATTGGTCCACATGCTGTGAGCAGGCAGGAAACCTTGACACAGTACTTTCTCACTTTGTCTCAATGTCTCAATGTGTGTGTGTGTGTACTGTAGTGTACTTTATGTGTGCGTATGTGTTAGACATTTGCACAGGTAAAGGCAGCATGTAGAACCTTCCAAGTGGTTGATCTTAAAGTATATTTTATATGTTGGATAATCACAAATAGCAGATCTACAAGCTCATACAACGGCACAAAGTGATGCTCTATGAGCTTGTAGGTCTGCTATTTTTTGAGGTTTTTGCGTCTCAAGATTTGAGCAAATCTTTGAGAATATATATATTCTTTCTAAAGTGTTGGAAGATTTTCACTGCGCAACATGCTTCCATAGAAGACATTACCGACTTTTAAGTCCCTGGTAGACGTGCTCACCTCGTGCCTCTCTCCCTTGTTCTCGGTGAGGAGGATGATGGCGTCTGCCAGCGTGGTGGCCGTGGCCTCCACCTGCTCCACCATCACCTGCCTGGAGCTGTAGATGGCCAGGATGTAGCCGGGGAAGTCCTGACTGGGCCGCCGCAGCGCAGCACTGGTGGGACTGGACACTGTGGGAGAGGACCAAGACACAGTGGAACACCCAGAAACTGGTCAAATATTACGTAGGTTTTTTTTGTAAAATTACACTCTACAAGTGAAAAGTTGCTCAGTCAGTTTTGTGCTTGATTAGAAGTACTTTTAAAAATACTTTTTTAAATGAATAAAATCTAAATTAGTCCAATCTGTATGGTAGAGCATGTTAATACAATATAACTCATACAATTGGGGTGGTTGTATTTGGTGAGACATTTAGATCGTGTCAAAGATTTATCCCCTGAGCAAGCAGGGTAAAAATGTGTGTGTTGTAGTGTGCACCCACCGGATGTGTGTGTGTGTGTTGTGTGCTCCCACCGGGGGGCGTTATGTGTGTGTGTGTTTGTTGTGTGCTCCCACCGGGTGTGGGCGGGCCTGTGGCTCCGCTGACATTCATCTGCCAGTGGTTGAAGGCGCAGCAGACCACGGCGTACTCGCCGGGCTCCAGCATCACGTCGCAGCCCACAAACTTCTTCACGGCCCGCTTGCTGTGGGCCAGCAGGCGGCCCAGCGTCAGCTTGTTGCCGCTGCCGAAGGAGGCGCGGAACACCATGATGCACAGGTCCAGCAGGTGGCTGTCGGCCGTGTCCGAACGCCTGCGGAGGAGGAGAATGAATGGGAGAACCAGAAAGGAAAGGAGGGAGGGAGAGAGAAGGATGGAGGGGGGTCCAGCAAAAATATAGCATCACAGTCTTTTAGCATCAAGTATTTTATACTTTGGCTATTTAAAACTATGGATATATATTAAATGTATACTATATTTAAATTGAGAAAACATTATTCAAATCATTGCTCCCTTGATATGGAAAAGGTCTGAGTGACCACTAGTTTACAGTACTGTACCTGCTGCCCTCCTGGAAGAGGGCGAACTCCAGCGCTGTGCGCTCTAGTACAGTGAGAGCGGTGACAGTGACCGGCCCACTGGCCTTACTGGGGAAGCAGCCCTGCAGTCTCACCTCCTGCCAGTCTGAATGGATCTTACAGATGTCCACCGAGTCAAAGTACCTGGAGGTGGACAGCAGAGAGAGAGAGAAAGAGAGCGAGAGAAAGTAAGTCCATTTTATTCATATAGCACTTGTCATAAAGACGAGAAGATTAAAAACAAAACAAGGTATTAAAGCAGTTAGAACAGCAAAAAGCCTGTACAATTCATATCAAACAGCACAGAAGATAACAATAAAATCATATAACTAGTAGCATTTTTTAGGTTGTTCTAAAGATGTCCACAGATGCTGCAGCTCTCAAGGTCTGTGGAAGAGCATTCCAAAGTTTTGGAGCTACAGCCTGAAAGGCTATTTTATCTTTTGTTTTGAGGGGCGCTAGCCCCTTCGTCCTGTCATTTGCCATTGACAATGAAAGGAAAATGTACGTCATATGTAGACGAGCAAATCAGCTAACCAATCACATAAATTCAGTTGTCATCTTACATGAAAAGATGAGGTTTTTTTAAACATTGTATCATGGTTAAAAGATAACATAAATTGACAAATTAATTCATGAAGAAATATATTATATTAGAAATATATATATTTTATTGGATGATGTACAACGACAAGAGCGGGTGTGATTTTCTGTTTAATATTGGGAATTTCTAACAGACCCTGTTCAAAGCAGTCCTTACTCCTTAGGGCCCTGCTGAGCACATAACGTGGGGCAGGTCAGTTAAGTATTTCGGGGCCTGATCATGAGAGAGAATGAAAGAAAGAAGAATGTGGTTGCATTGCAGTTTACAGTACAATTTAGGCATTTAGCAGACACTCTTGTGCGAGATCGGAGAAACAATGAGACCAAGTCAACAGCCGAAGGTAAACAGTCACACAAGAAGAGAGCAAACAGAAGCTTGAGTGCCTCAAAGAGACTAGGATACCAGGTAAACAACCTACTGTAGCATGCCATCTAAATAGCATAACGGTACATACCGTAGTCTCGCAGCTAATTATTGTGTTTACCATGTCCAAACTAGGTACTGTACGCCAGGTTGAAATTAACCCATTCTGACCTGAGATCAGATTCATACGAGGTTTCCGCCGGACACACACTGGTCCTGATTAACCCATTCTGACCTGAGATCAGATTAAAAAAATGTCAGTCGCTCTTCGATTTTTCAAAAATGGCAGACCTACAAGCTCGTATCGCGCCACTCGGTGGCGCGATATGAGCTTGTAGATCTGCTATTTTTCAATAGCTAAAGCATAACATGATGCTGACACCAAAATGGGTGCCCGGTCAGAATGGGTTAAAAGATCTGATATGAGTAGAATCAGAATGAATTATTCATTGCATTTTACCAATAATATTAATATATAATATATTAATTCCATTACAATTTACTGTACAATTTATTTGATTATATTATTCCTTGTTATGAAACCTGTACTGATAAGTCCTGATCTGTATTTTTTAAGTACTTTTAGCTTCTTGTGCATCACTAATGTCTTATACTTGTAAAGGGAGGCCCAAATGAACATTACAGGAGACAGATAAAAGCACTAAATAGTTCCCCGTGGACATTATTTCCTCGGCAGGGCAAGGCCTCCGAAGCTGGATTTAGACTAGACAACAGTAAAACTCTCCATCGACAGCAATGCAAATGAAAGTCATATTTGCCCCGTGGCAGCTCGCAGAGGCAGGACGACCTATGAGCCGCTGTGAAGCGTAAACACTGCAAAAATAAAAAATAAATATATACACATGGGTTTGGGATGCTACTCGCATATATCCTTAGTTCAATAGTACCCAGGGGGAAAGTGTGGATTCACCATCGAGACTCCTGCATAATAATCCAGTTATACTCAAGTTGCGTGCCAGTGTCTACAAGCTAGAAATAGCAGATCTACAAGCTCACATTGTCAGCTTGTAGATCTGCTATTTCCGGTGCGCACACATGATGCACAAACAGTATAAATCAGGCTACAAGATGGAGTAGGACACAGCATACTGTAGGCATAACGGTGTGACACAAACACAGACGCGGGTGACAAGTGGTGATTGGAAATGCTAAATGACAGCTCCCCCCAGCAGTGGTTACACAAGCTCAGCGGACTCCGTGTGTGTGGTGTGTGTGTGTGTGTGTGGCACCCCTAAGCTGGTGGCTGGGTGGAAGACATTGGTGCTGACAGTGCAGTTAGGACACCGCTGTGCCACGTTTGTTAGCAAGTGTCCAAAACGTGTGTATGTGTGTACACACACATACATACACACACACATACACACATCCTTACAGCTCAACAGTGTCGTGCTCAACACCACTGTGTGTGAGTGTGTGTGTGTGTGTGTGTGTGTGCCAGTGTCGTGCTCAACACCACTGTGTGTGAGTGTGTGTGAGTGTGTGTGTGTGTGTGTGTGTGCCAGTGTCGTGCTCAACACCACTGTGTGTGAGTGTGTGTGTGTGTGTGTGTGTGTGTGTGTGTGTGTGCCAGTGTCGTGCTCAACACCACTGTGTGTGCAACTAAGTCTAAATCAGTGGGAGTTTCAGCTACAGTTTTGCACCTAGCAACTACCAAGTGATTCATTCTTCTGAAATTAAACATGAATTTAATTTCTCACAGTTAATTCAATTCAGCCGCTTGTTAAGCCCCAGGAAGATTAGCTTTTGTCATGGCAAAAGCTAATTGGGATCCTAATAAACAATAAATGTCATCCTTGCTTTCTCTTCACTGGTTGCCTGCGCATTTCAGAATAACTGATTTTAAGATTTTACTGATTCATTTAAAAGCCTTGCAAGGTAAAGCTCCTAGATACATTTTGGGGTTTAATGAGTTTAATGAGTCCAGTGCATGTCAGTGACAGACCCAACAGTCCCAACACCTCATATCCAGTGGTCTTCTCCTTCTCCAAACAAAGTGATTAGGATGGACACAGACTGGCCCCGGGCTGCAATGCTTGAAAAGAACCCGACTGTGGAAAGAGGACAGCTAACGGACAGATGACATGGACTTATAGTCTGTCCCCAGGTTCTAAGGACTGAAGGACAGATCAGGCAGGCAGGCAGACAGAGAGCTGCTGCTGGCCTTGTTATTGTGCCACACTCCCATGAATGACAGGAAGGACATCTATAAGCCGACACACACACCCACAGACAGACAGAAGAGATAGCCAGACGTCACCTTTCTTTAGGTCATGGACATTGAGAAGTAGCACATACAGGCAGGCAGAGATACATGGAATAAAGTACCATTAAATATCACAACCTAAAAGTTTATGATTATCTTTAGGTATTATCATTCTTAACCTAATGTTGCTGCTGTTCTACATACAGTACATACACCCAAACAGTTGAAGAAATCACAGACTGAAGCTTTAACACTTTGCTTTTATGAAATAGTGTTCATGTTTTACAGTTTGACCATTTCTCATTCTCTATAATCGTAAAATAACCAGTTTGACCATTTCTCATTCTCTATAATGGTAAAATAACAAATAACTGAATATAGCCTATTTAGAGTACAAGCTTGTAGATCGGCTATTTTTGGTGCACAGCATGCTTTCACAGAAGACATGCTGGCTTCTAGAGGAATCCTAACCCATGCAGATAGAACAGACAGACAGACAGACAGACAAAAGAAAAGTCAATGCTTCGCTGTTGTATGTCTGAAAGGCTTTAATTGAATAACTAAAGAGAATGTCATGACCAGTCCAAGATTCTGCCTGCCGATCTTATGGCAACCAAAACAATGCCAAACAATACAAAAACAAACCCAACAACAACTTAACGTCCCTTCCTCATGTGAACAGGTCACACCTAAAGAGTGACTAGCAGACAATGTACTAAAACAACACAAAGTGAGTTAGCAGGTTGAAAATACAGCACATGAGATACCACTGTATAATTTACTCTTAACACAGATAACTACTTAAGCCCTATTTTTGGACAAGCTCACCACATTGTAAAAACAGCCGGGCTACAAGCTCACAATGTTTTAAAATGTTAGGCAAAACCATTATAGGCAAGAACATTTTACCTATAATGACATAGTGATTAAACGAGTCGCCCAATTTTCATTTCAGTTGCTTGCTTTACCTCACTTAGAGTACCGGTATATTGTGTCAGCAAAATGAATGCAATACTCGTTAGCTTGCCTCATTATTACAAAGGGGACACTCCTGGTCACACAAATTAACAGTAATAAAATCGTAAATGTCAGTGCTGTTGCATCCTTATGGAGGACTAGTTCATATTACCTACAAGGACAATGCAGCACATCACAGGCAGGTGCTTGGAATAAGGTCTTGTAATTTTAATTGCCCTCATAAAAATAGGCTATTAACATAAAACTAATGCAATAGTGTTGCGCTTCAAAACTGGCTTGGTCTTACCCCCATGTACTGTACAAGTTGTAGACCAAAGAAAGAATAGCCTCTCGAGATGAGGAAAAGAGGCGCTGTTTTGCGGGCTGGCGGGCGGACGGACGGACGCGCACGCACACACACACACACACGTCAGCCATCCTGTGTGAAGTGACGTGTAGACAGAGGTTCTTACTTGATGAAGTCGCTGTATTCCATCCAGAAGACGCCGTCGCTGCTGCCGTGGGCCATCAGCTCATGGCGCAGGTGCTGAGGCCATTCTGTCCACTCGTCTGACCAGCTGCCGTTCCACGAGAAACGACCCCATGGGTTACGTAACCGCAACAACCTGGAAGAGTGCAACGTAGACCAACAGATGGGGAGATTGAGAGACAGAGGAAAGAAAACAGGGGAGGGCAGATAATGACAGTGTCAACTTCTTGCTCTTTGTGGATGATTTCCTATTTTGTAGCCTTTTACCCAGAGAGTCAAATAAAACTTATAGGAGAACTTTGCTCCTTTTTCAACCTTATCTTCATATAATTGGCACTCACTAATCATGCTTATTATACAATAGTACAATTTCGGTCTACTCACTCTGAATCTCAGTGGTGGGCAATGGACAGTTCAGAAACCTGCCAACCAATGACATCATCGATGGGGATTCCAAGCTAATATAAATTACAGACATTCCCTTTCTTGGAAGTTTAGAATACTGAAATAGAAGCCATTGTTCCCGCAAAACAGCGTTCTTTTCGTCTGAAAATAAAAATCTTGTTTGCAATGACCAAACCTGCCGACCGATGATGTTGTTGGTAAGCAGATTTCTGAACTGTCCACAGCCCTCCTCTGAGACCAAGTAGACAGAAACTTATAATGAGCATTAATGAGGAGCAGTATATGAAGAAATTGGGTGAAGTGCTTGCTCCTTTAAATGATTCTCAACCCACTTGAAAGTCTTAAGTGTTTGTAGCCCACCCATCTGACATTTGCTTACAGTTCACACCGCAAAAGGGAATGGAGGCGTGACTCTTGCACCTCGCACAGGCGATGATTATATTCATACACCTCACACAAACAGTGCTGCCTTCTTAAACATAGGCCTATATTATAGTGCTTTTAGATCGCATTGCTGTAATTATAAGCCTTTCTCTTCTGGATGATTTCCTCGTATGAATGGAAGTAAATATTGAGACGTGTGGGGACAAAAGCTGTGGTTGTGATAGGTTAGCTGATTTGCTCGTCTACATATGACGTAAAATTTCCCCTCATTGTCAATGGCATTTAATGTTTGTGATGCCACACATTTACTTAATATTTGAGGCACATATGACCTAAGTTTTCCTTTCATTGTCAACGGCAAATATTGAGACGTGCGGGCACAAAAGCTGTATATAGCGGCCCTCAAATTTTTAAAAGATTGTTTTTATTCTCTATATCCATCCATCCATCTACCTACCGTATCTATCTATCTTCCATTAATGGCTTGAATACTTTAATAATAGTTTGCAAAGTTTGCTAAGAGGTCGTTTAATCACTTTGGCACGTTTACATTGGGGTCCAATTTCATACGAGAAAAGAAGTGAAAGGCATATAATAACAGCAGTGCGTTAAAATGTCATCTAAAAGCACTATAAGGCAGTAATGTGTATAAAAATGATCATCGCCTGGTGCAATCTTAACGCTTAAGACTTTCAAGTGGGTTAAGAACCACTGGTTTAAAGGCATGTTAATTTGAATGATCAATCAAGCAATTGTGTTCCACCTCGTTACGATGGAACTAACATAGTATACTGTTGGCATCACTTAGCCCCTCCTACAGTATATTCAGCTATTAGTGTAGATTTTCCTCTTACACAAACTTTTACATCACATACATATGTGGACGAGGAAATCGGCTATTTTGTCCTACCAAATGATGAGGATGTATGATAAGAGCGCCTCTCACTTCACACGGGTGTGATTTTTTATATATATTTTATATTACCATTAAAATCTGATAATTTGGGGGGCCCACTTGCAATATCCTCCTGGCCCACAGCACAGGCCGAAAACCATTGCTTTAAACAAGACGCTTGTGTCACTCAACACAGTCTGCAGAGCCATTGTCAGTGTCTACCCTCAGACTTTTCAGATCAAGTGTTGTGCTCCAATCTTCCTGTCAGATTTTTCCACAGCGGTAAATTAAAGTGGCTCGTGCACGCGGCAGCCATCGAGCAAATTGCGTCCGGGATTTACAGCCACTCTCATGTTCCACTCGCAGGTGGGATAGAAGCAGCACCCATTGTGTGGACTTACAATGGCTGGCGGATCAAAGTGGTCACCGGTTTGTACCAGGTCACCGTCTGCCTCAGCCCCTCTGTGCTTTAATCTTCCATCCCCCACCACCTCTACTTTCACCCGCTTCATCGCTTTTGCAAGCACTAGTTTCACAATCAGGAGTGTATCATTTTTATATTATTATGCTCTGATAAAGGCTGTTAATTTATACACATTCATAATCTGTGTCTGGGGTAAATTGTCTCACGACACACAAGCTACACATTTTAAGGACATATCTGCAATATTTAAAGCGCAAATAACATGCATTTTAAAACTGCTTTTAATATTTAATATCATATTGTCTATGTCCATCAAAGTTATTTCTAATGGTTTGAGCCTCAATCACCACTCTGATATAACCAGCCCTTGTCATTTCTTTCTGGACTTTGAAAGCAGTTTTAGCTGCAATACCACAATGTCCTGAGGTGGTGGGGGTGCTGATATGCAGATTATTTAATATTTGAGTCATTATAATACTGATGCTAGATAAAACCAGGCTTGTTTCCATTCCATGCCAGCTTGGAAAATCAACAATTGTGGACATTGTAAACAAAGTGGAAATGCAAATTTGAAACTGAAAGACTGAAGAAGGAGGAATTATACAAAGTAGGGTGACATTGATGACATCACGATGAGACCAAAATCAGTTGAGCTGTTCCTGAGAGCAATTTCCATTAAAGCACCAATATGATATGAAAGCCTGATTGTTCAAAATTTGTTATTTGTGGGGATAGAAAACACATATGGGAGCCTCAAAAACACAAAATAAATTGAAAAAGTTAAATTTTATGTTATAGCTCCTTTAAGGTAATTTTTGTTATCCTAGCTTTCTGTCCAAGATATGAATATTTGGAAATAAAAACGCAGCCTTTGGTTGTGAACCAGTCATGGCAATTCACCCCATACGTACGGCTTGTCTTTGCTTGAATTAATTACATTTTGCCTGTTTATTGTGCATGTATGTTTCCGTTTTGATTTCGAAAAAAGGTGACGTTTTCTGCCCCCTCATTGATGCAACTCTCAAATAGAAGGCTCTGGAGACAAACTTCAACATACAAGTCCTTAAATGGTCACTTCACCGTCATCTCCCCACAGGTTGAGAGCCACTGCAGGATGCCTTTTATCCTGTGTTGAATCCTACCTGTAGCCCTGCACGTCCCTCACGTCCAGGACGGAGTAGGCGTGGCGAGGCCGCAGCCCCAGAGACTCATACACCACGTCGTCCACCTTCATGTTCCCTCCTCCGCAAGACGCTCCCATCAGGAACCTGAGCCACACAACCACACACGCCACGTCAGGACTTTACTAGACCAAGACAAGGTACCCGTTTTGTACCTCTGTGTTTGTATCCACAGTCAGTTGATTTTAGGCAATACGATTCGATTCACGATATTAGGTTCACGATACGATATTTTGCAATTTTTTAAACACAAAATTAATTTCCAGACAAATACTTCTATTTCCAGTACGATTCCAAAATAAAACATGATCACATTGCAAGTACAAACATTGCAAGTACAAACAAAAATAGGTGGCTATGGAACCCCCTTGACACATTGTCAAACCTGTGTTATGATGGTGCAAAACTAACAAGTCTGTCTCTCTCAACTTTTTTTTTGCTGACTGGTCAACATTGCCATCGTGAAATCTCATAAAGACACCCGGCTTTACAGAATGGCTCAGAAATATCTGATTGCTATGGTGAGCCCAAAAAAAAAAAAAAGACTAGTACAGAATTATAGTAGCAGTAGCGCTGATGAGGTTATCGAGTTGTCATCAGAGGAGGAGGAAGCAGAGGACAACGACGATGAGCAGGTGTTTAGCATTGTGTACGATGGGCCACCATAACTTGTTATACTGTATTTTATACAGTATCTAATGTTGTACCGTAGTATTCTCAGGCCGCTGTGCCAACTGAACTGCAAATGTTATATGATGCCTACTGCATTGTGTTCTTACAGCCAGCGGGTCCCTGTGGAAACTGCTGCTAGATTGTTAGATTGATTGATTGAAAATCAAAAGACGTTCAAATATGTCTATATGCCTATATTGTGTGCTGACGGGCAGGCAGCGGCCCCCCGACCCCTCACTGGCCATTGGTTGTGTTAAATTTAGATCAAAAAGATACTAATAAGAAAATAATTGTGCACGTGCATGTGCTTTCGCGTGCAAGTGCGCGTATGTATTATTGCACAGTATATCTGCTATTTTTTTATAGCAAACGCTAAAATCTAAAATGACACAGATGCTTTCCTGGTTTTAATGGGTTAATATGCTGGTGTCCGTCTAAATAAACAAATAAAGTAAAAGCAAAGTAAGTCATAATAAGGAATTACATGGTACCAAATGGATTAATACTGTCCAATGCAGTATACATACATTCAGTATTATTCAAACAAAGGGTAGGAATTTAGAGAAATCCATTCTTGATGTTTAACTACTGCATTTAATTCCTATATTTTAAATGGTATATACAAATTGGACAGCAGAGAGAGACACAGACAGACAGACAGACAGACAGACAGACAGAGAATGACTGACAGACAGACAGACAGTGACAGGCAGAATGGCATGGCATGACCTAGATTCAATCTTCCAGCAGTGCAAGCACGTGTCATCTAACCAGCCACCTTGTGCTTAACGTGTATTCCGTGCTTGCCGAAAATAGCTGATCTACAAGCTCTTACAATGCTTTTGAATTCAACTGGATCGGCTGTGTATGGGCGGGATTTCTTGTTTCTTTGACATGTCTGACGTGTGTTCATTGTTATCTTTTTCTATTCTTCGGTTAATATTGCATTTTGTGTTATTTCCTGTAAATGTAATAGTCCTTGGAAAGAAAGCTGTGAGAAAGCTCACAATGAGTCAGCAGGAAAAGAAACGCTCAGCGTCTGGCTTTTTCAGAGCAGCATGCCGCCCAGGATCACGTGCACGTGCTCGCAACCGTAATGCACTAAGACGTTCTCACCCTGCCTCCTTGGAGCTGAGCATCTTGGCCCAGATGAGGTCGTTGTCGATGGGCTCCTCGCGGGGGTTGGTGGAGCTGACCTGCAGCATCAGCGAGTCGCAGGGGGCGCCCGTCAGCGTGGCCAGGCCCTCGATGGCGCGCCCCGCCTGCAGGGCAAAGTAGGAGCCATGGAGCTTGGCCAAGGCCTTCTCAATCAGTGCCACCCAAAGCTGCTTCCTCTGCGCCTGGGGTTGCACACGGGGGATATGATTCACACATATTATTTCGAAGTACTGGAGCTAAAAGGAAAAAGTACCTAATTTGTGGCACTAGGTCTTTTACCATTTATGTCTGCTTGCTGTTTTAAACGCTTATATATGTGGACCGGGATGTGAATGAAGCACGACCTAGACGGATACTGTGTTATTCATTGGGGTTTGAATGGGCTTGTGAATAATGTGGACACTAACATGTTCTTCATGCTGACCTAGTTGAGAATATCTAATCACTCTGTCGGCTCCTGTCACCTAGTGCATCTGAGAATAATTGTGAATGTGAATACACTCGATATGCTTCCATTCGTTCCCCTGAACTTGTTCAACTTAATCTCTCTGGTTTCCCTCCCTCCACTTGTCCATGCCTCTGTTACCCCCTAAGCTCTCCTCCTATCCATCCATCCATCCATCCCTCCCTCCCTCCCTCCCTCCCTCCCTCCCTCCTTCCCTCCCTCCCTCCGTCGGTCCGTCCGTCCGTCCGTCCGTCCGTCCTTCCTAACCTGGGAGAAGAGCAGGTAGCCGTAGTCATCGCAGGGCAGCATGTCGTCCACCAGCACTGTGGTCCATGTGCCGTCTTTACACAGCCTGACCTGGTAGGCTCCCTCTGGGCACATGGTCCGCGTGATCATCACCCTCTCCACCAGCTCTGGACGCTCCGCCAGAACCGCCAGAGCACTCAAGAACCTAGAGGAGAGAGAGGACAGGAGCAGTGTGGTTTTAGTTTTAGTCATAGTATATTGAATAAAATTCCATTTTGTTAGTCGACTACACTTGATTTTGTCGACAGAAAAGGCATTTTACACTTGGTTGCATGCTGAAAATAGCCTATCTACAAGCTCACAACGCGTCAAAGCCCGACGCTTTGTGTGAGCTTGTAGAGCTGCTATTTTCAGCATTTAAACATAAAATGACTTGTCTTTTAGTTCCAGTGGATCTATTCTCCACCAGTCCCTCCCTTTAGTCTAGTTTTTATTTGACGAAATGTTCAATATATGTAATCATAGTATTAGTCATCATAGCTTCGTTTTATTTAGTTTGTCAGTACAAAAGGTAGGTAAACTTTTGTCATTTTTCGTGAAAGGAGTAAGAGAGGAGAGGAAAGGAGTGAGAGAGGAGAGTAGTACGAGTGGAGAGGAGAGAAGAGAAAGCGACAGAGGAAAGGAGGTTATGAGAGAGAGGAAAGGAGGGGTAGAGGAGGCGAGACAGGGGAAGGAAATGAAGGTTGAACAGGAGTCTGCGAAGGGTTGAAATGTCAGAGGGAGGGAAATGAGTGGAGAGAGTGAGCGAGAGACAGAGACGTAGTTCGGTGAGGCAGCTAATGAGACGGTCAATCAGGGAGGGACGCATTGACTTAACAATGGATAGGGATGGGCTGAGAGTGATCCGTTAGAATCCAAGAGACTGGGTCAGACAGAGATAGATTAACAGATGATGGATAAGAGGAGACGGATACTAGACAATGGGCAGGTGGATCGGTGGGAAGGATACACGTTGACAGAAATGGACTAGTTGCCAGACACAAGGTGGGATTTAACAGACAAACAGACACAGGGGACAGGCGAAACGGAAGGCTGGGCTGTCAACCGGTCTATAAATTAGGAGTTTTTATCATCCAGTTTCAGAAGGTTCTCTAGGTGGTTTATTCGAGAGTTTTTCATTAGCATAATTCTCCCTTATTGAAAATCATTCACGTTTGATGAGAGGAGCCACTGTGCCGTCTGGTTAGCCGGCCTATTACGGTGAAATTACCCAGCAGCACACGCTGCATGGAGACCATGTTGCCATCCTTCATTAACTTGCTAGTTAAATGAGTCGCTGAAAATGCAGATTCATCACAAAATGCAAGTTATTCAGCGTGTAGAGCCAGGGACTCAGTTGGCCTTAAAAAGACTATTTTAACACTTCACAGAAAGTTCACACTACTGTTTGTACTTGTGGATAGAGAAACTGATTTTTGTGGATAGAGAAACAGATAGAGATTTCTTTTTTGCAGTTGACTCATTTACAGATAATATTAATTCAAAATATAGAGACAGCCATCTATTATTGTAAAAAAAACCTCTACTGTACTATCAAATAAGGCAGAAAAGGCAAAAATTCAATACAAAAATTCTCCACATGAAATCTGTCTCACTTCAGGAGACTTTCTGCAGTGGGAGACCCCTCCAGACACACAGAAACTCGTTCAGGGAGAGAGACTTTTCCCGTTTGTTTTATTAACAGTGTTCCATCTGCTGAAGTGGCAGCCGAGCGGGACTGATCAGCCCAATCGGCTGATGATGAGAATCCAATTCCCTCAAAAGGAATCGAATCAAAGTCCAATTAGCCTGAAGCATAACGAGATACCAGATGAGAGGTCACATCCCCCCCACCATGGCAAACGACCAAGGTGATTGTCCGACAGCTGCTTAAATTGATCGGGTGGACGGGAGGGAGTCGGTTGGATAGAGTGTGTGAGAGAGACAGGGATGGGAATTTGGATTACATCCTGTTGCTGGTGAGTGGCTTGCGCCCAAGGGAGTGCTATTTTTTGATAAGCTGCAGTGTGTGTGTGTGTGTGTGCGCACGCACACACACGTGTGTGTGTGTGTGTGTGTGTGTGTGTGTTGGAGAGCATACAGTATATGCGCATATCGGTGACGTGAACGTACTGTATGCGGCCATATTTGTGTTTGTGTGTTCAGATGGGTTTGTGTGTACTGTATGTGATGTGGACGACAGAAGGACACGCAGGGAACACTAAGGCGTGGAGATAAAACACTGCATCCAGACCCACATTCCCATGAATAATCTCCGTGGTATGTGTACTATCTGTACATCTGTACGACTTCCCCAACCCTCCCTTAAAACCTCCCTTATTCCTCGTTCTCCTCACTTCTTCACGGCGAGCGGCTCGTTGACAAACAACCCTGCCCTGGAGGGTGAGCGGCCGCGTGTGCTTTCCATTGCACTGACCTTTCAAAGCGAAAGGGAGGGGGAGAGGTGACCAATCGTCCGTTTCATGCACGGATACCAACAATGTTCCGGGATGTTGGGCCGATACCAGGATAGCATGGTATGGTTACGCCGTCAGCGTCTTGACATTACTGACAGGAGGAGTACACACGAAACAGTAACATCAAGACAGAGAAAACAATATGACCAGGTGCTCACCGGAGTAGTTAGAAATAGTTATATATATCAAAAGGTGCTCCCAGAACAGACGGGATAAAAAAATGAAATAAAAAAAACAGAGGTCTTCATCAGGGCTAAAATGGATTTTCGTTTGAAACATGTCAGCGTTTGCCTTGTAACAAAGGCTTTTTCCTCCTTTGTACAGTGAGTGCCCACTGCCAAGTAATCAAGACAGATTAGATTGTTTTACGTGCATCATCCAATCTCTCACGCCACCCATATTAATATGAATAAATGGGTTTAAACCAAATGTACATGGCCTACTTTGTTTATTGTTCAGCAAAGGTACCACATATGAACAGCACATGTTGTCCCCAATATACTAGAATGTGCACGGCATAAAAGGATGGTGCCTCACCAGCAGTTTCCCAGAAGGCCTTGCAGGATGTCAGAGGGCCGCGGCGTGCGGAAGACGGACCACTTGACGCATCGCTCTTTGAAATTGCTGCAGTTGATTTCGTGGGGGCGGAGCCACTTCTTGATTCGCTGCTGAACGCTGTCGCCTTCGGGGAAGCCGACAGAGCGAGGGCCTGGAGGGAAGCTGTCGTCCACAAAGTTTACCACATTCTAGGAGAGAGAGAGAGAGAGAGAGAGAAAGAGGGAGGGAGAGACACCAGAAAAGAGAGAGGGCATTTAGTTCGGCTTGTTCCAAGGTGATCAGTCATCATCGGAAACTGAACTGAACTGATTCAGAAAGAGAAAGTTCAGCCAATGTGGTCAAGGTGAACTCAATTCCAAGTTAATCAGATAAAAAAAATGACCAAAGAGAGAAAATGAAAATAGATGAGCTAATCTATCTTAAAGGAAATGTCACCTCCCTGGGAGAGGGAGAGCAGACGATACTCTGTTCCCTATCTTCAAACTGTGAGCTGAGCTGTTCACCATGGGGCTAATGCATCATTTATACTTAGGTGTCTCACACAGTGTGAACACCATTCTTGTGAGCTTGTAGATCTTCTATTTTCGGTGTGAGTCACATAAATAGAAGATCTACAAGCTCACAAGCAAGGTGTTGTGAGCTTATAGATCGACTATTTTTGGTGTGAGACAGCGATGTGCAGCAAAGTATAAATCAGACCCCCTAGTCGTTTGAAGGACACGTTCCGCTTTGAGTTCGCTCCATTCTTTACAGACACACACACACACTCAATCACTCCCTCGTACACATGCCCTTTTTCGTGAGGTGATGGCTGTTGATCATTAATTCAGGGCCCTGCGGGCCGCCATAGCAGCTCCACAGTGTTGGGGGAGGAACAAGGACGAACTGCTGGCTACCCAAATGTATTCATGTGGCGTGAGGAGAGTTGTTCCTGCCATTAGTGCATTATCATGCACACGCACAGCAGGAGTCCGGGCAAAGCGGGCATGACAACATGCTTCAGCCAACAGCTGCATGAAAATCAGTATCAATTATCAAACGGATGAAACCCCATGTAACACTAACACACGCACGCACACGCACACGCACACACACACACACACACACACACACACACACACACACACACACACACACACACACACACACACACACACACGGTAAGAGAAGCCTTGAAATACAGCCTCATTTGCCTACCATACACAGGCGCTGCCGCTGACACATGCTGATATATGCACGGATACACACAGACAGACTAAAGAGTGCATTTAGCAGATCAAGACACCCAACCGACACACTATCAGCCCATCTAAACCCTGCTGTACAAACTCCAGACAGAGGGCACACGGCCACAGGCACACACACGCAGAGTCGGCCCCTATCCGGTTTCCCTGTGCACGGTGCCAGGCGTGAGACTGCAGACGCAGCCATGTCCTCAGAGGTGATGCAGAGGATGGGGGATGGTGAAGTGGGCATCCATGGGTACTGGGTGGGGTGCGGGAGGGTCCCGCAGTCAGCTAGGGGTTATTTGTCACCATCCACCCCAATCCAATTCTGTAGCCTTGGCTTGTGCCTGTTAACAGCCTGTGACAGAACTGCTTTGAGTGCTACAGTCACCACTACTGAACCCTAACAACACACCACCTTATTCACCTCTTCACCGACCATAATCACATTTTGCTCTGATGTCATACTCGGAGGGTGACGTACCCCCACCCCAAAAGGGTCGGTCCTCTGTCCTCCGGACTGTCGGTCAGACAGTCCGGGCCTGTATGTGCCGTTGCAGCTTGCTGAAAACGCGGGATTGCACGTACAGTAGGCTGCAGATCGTTTGTGGACACACACACACACACACACACACACACACACACACACACACACACACACACACACACACACACACACACACACACACACACACACACACACACACACACACACACACACACACACACACACACACACACACACACACACACACACACACACACACACACACACACACACACACGCTCCTCTCCTTATCAGGGGACTGTATGCTATACTACAGTAGCATACAGTATGTACCCCGCAACAGTCGTAATCATGTCTTCCATATACCCTGCAGTCAAGATAAGTTATGAGCATACAAAAGGTAAATATTCCCTGCACGTGCTTAATAAACAGTGTCACACTAACGTCTAATAGTGTGACAGTGCCTTGGTGACAGCAGTGTTGTTTTCGTCAGGACTGACGATAACGTAAATGACGACGTCAACGCCCCTTTTTCCAGGACTAAGACGGACTAAAACGAATGACCCTAAAATATTTCGGGACAAGACTGACGCTGACGAGCTAAATACCGTAGCTCTGTTTGATGACGATGACGAGACGTGTGTGTGTTATTGTTGACAAGACGAGGCTACACGAAAATGTTAGTGGATTTTGACGAACAAAGTTTTAAATGCATGAAAATGTTCCGCCAATAATGTCACTGCACTCGCCGCTATCCTCCTCTCCAGTCTCCTTTCCTAGTTGGTCACGCCCATCTGCATGCATGCACACACACACACACACACACACACACACACACACCGTCCCATTTCAACTCCGTGTGCGTGTCCTCTTCAGACCACCACCAGACTGGGGGAAGCTGGCACCGCTATGATCACTTTGCTTGTCCCCGGCGTGGATTGGAAATAAAAGGCTATCCGATGATAGCGTGGATTACAGCACAGTTGTGTGCAATTATTCAATAAAGAATTCACATATCACCGCACCTCGTCAAGCCTCCAGTGTCGGCTCAATGCGAAACATGTTGCACCGAGCCTAGCCTGGAAGCTAACGTCAATCAACAACAGTAGCTCTGGTACATAGTGTAGTTAGGACTCATGAGTTCTATGGTACTTAATTTGATCCTTTCCCCTCACTCACACCCGCGGAAGCTGTGCAGGCAGCCCCTCGTTTTTAACATAAAAAAGATGTGAAAGCCTACTTTCCTCCTTCTAACACTATGGATCAGAGCTAACGTTATTCCAACTCCCAGTAGCAGTTCAAGTACCCGACCAGATGACATGGTTTCTAACTAAACGGTTATGGCCAAATAAAATGTAAAATCTACTATGGCTGTTACTGTATGTCCACGGAAGAAACACAGAGGTGTTTTCTTATGGTCATGTCTGTCACATATTTGCTGCACCAATTGAAGCCCCCCCCCCCAAACCCTGTAGGATGCATTCCCCAAAACTCTCAGAGACATGCCCCCACCATCCAAACCTTCAATATTACTTTCCACATCTATTTATTTACTTAGTGTTTTTCCTTTAATAAAGTTGTTTTTGATTCATGTCCCCCTTGTAAAGCATTTGTGGGTACTCAGAAAAGCTGTATATAAATTAATTTTGAGATATTACTACAAAAACAATGTTTATTGCTTAAACTTATGTATTCACTATTCATTGATTCACTAGTATACCAAAATCCATTAAAAAAATGGCTCTCTCACAGTTCTTGGGTCAAATAATGATATGCGATTAAAATGTGATTAATCGAGATTAACTACAAAGCCTCTGATTCATTAGATTAAAATTTTTTAATCGAGTCCCAGCTCTAATTAATACCTGTACGCTATAGACATTTTATTTAAAGACTTTTTATTTTTTGACAAACTGGACTAAAACCTTTTACTAAAATGACTAAAACTGACTAAAACCCTTAGGAGTTTCCGTCGACTAAAACTATCAAGGATAGAAATGACTAAGACTGACTAAGACTAATTAAGCATTTTTTCAAATGACTAAGACTGACTAAGACTAATTAAGCATTTTTCCAAAAGACTAAGACTGACTAAATCTAAAAAATGCCTGCCAAAAACAACACTGGGTGACAGACTAACAGTACTGTTCTCAGAGCTCGTGCTTGCTTGCAAATTGGTAATTAACTGACTTCACCACCTTTAATAGGGGAGAGGATTCACAATCATCATGCACACACAATGTGTGTGTGTGTGTGTGTGTGTGTGTGTGTGTAACCGGCACATGGGTGCAGCTGTTGGGGTCATATTGTTCAGGTCCAGCTGTTGTGATGGTGACTATCTAGCTAGCATAAAGGGCTCTCCTCATTGAGGGAACCTGATGCTGCTGTGTCACTAATCTACCACCTTGGTCCAATGCCCATGTGAAAAAGCCTTGGCTGAATCCACCCAGCTCAATGCCAAGCTAACCAAAGCTAATAAAACCCACTGTGCCACAGCAAGTGCACTGTGGAGTCCAGGATGCTATGCTATGTAAAAGTGGTGACAGAGAACAGTTGAGTCATACTAACAGTGGCACACTTACTAAATTAAAAACAAGCAAGCATTGCAACACAGTGCGGCCATTTACTGTACATTTTAACTGCATTTCTCAGTAATGTAAATGATTTACACTACTGAGAAATGCAGGTCACACAGCATCAGTTGCAAACTTGCACCAGATCCAATTTCCAAGAAACAAAGCCCCCCCCCCCCCCCATTTTCCCTCACTGTATATTGTATCTTTTCCCTTTTTTGCTTCCCATATGATGAATTCCTGTTCTGTATTTTAGCTACATAGAAATGTCTATTTGTATGTCTCTAAATGTTTGTATGTCTTTAAATGTTTTGATGAATTGAACAATGTGGACCCTGTTGTAAACAAGTGTAATGCTTAATTGGGTCGTCCACTCACAGTTGACAGTCTTTGTATTGAGTTTGTGCTTAAAATGTACTGTAAATTCTACAAACTGTTAATAAATATTTCAATCAATCAATCAAAAAGAATATAGTCCCTAAAACAAAATTAATTGTACACGGTAGTACAAGAAGTAACTTGGGCAAAAGAAACGTGACAATTAAGCCTTTCCTGTTTAGCATGCTTTTGTCTCTCCCAGAGAGGGTGAACAGATGTAGTGGTACTGGGGGTGAGGGGTGGTGGTGAGGGGTGATGCCAACAGGCCTAAATGGTACTGGATTTAACAGCTGAGGGGTGATGCCAACAGGCCTACATGGTGTTTGGTTGCTTGGCAGAAGGATGGAGGCAGTGAGTGAGTAGATACCCTTGGGGCCACTGGCAGCAAACGGACACCTCGGCTCTAACTCTTAAAAATTAATGGCCAAAGGTAAGCGGAGTGGAAAAAATATATATCAATACACTTCATTCTATAGTATACCCAGAGCACCCGTTATTTTACGGTGTGGCTCTGCAGGGGGCTAGCCGTCTGAAAGAGGGTTGTTGGCCGGGTGTCTGTCTGTGTGTGTGTGTGTGTGTGTGTATGTGTGCGTGTGCTTAAATTGTGTGTGTGTGTGTGTGTGTGTGTGTGTGGGTCTGGAGCTAATCTCACAAACCGCTGGACCAGTCAGCACATTTCTTTTAGACATTTTGTAATATTCAATTTAGATTTTATAAGTCAATGGAGCTCAGATTTATGTTGAAATCCAAGTTGCTTGCATCACCTCACGTTTATACCGCTGGCGCTAAGCCAGAATAAGTACCTGATTGGCCAACCAGAACCCTTCGGCTTAACCGATTGGCAAAGCTTCACATAACATTTGTGCCGCATAGCAGTATAAATGGAATGACTTGCATCCTTCCCGACATGCATGGCTCCAAATCAGCTTGGCAGACATTGCTGGGGTCATGAACACACATCAGCGAATTCAGGTTTTGTACCCAGCATTGACTTGGTAATTTGCTTGGGTAAAATTGTCTCTCTATCCTCCTCTCACTCTCACTCCCTCTTCCCATCTCTAGCTGGTATTTTTGAAAAGTTGTGAATATTTGTTTAAAATATGTGCGAATCTATATATATTTTTTAATACATCCATTTGGGGACCTTAATATGAAAATGTTTGAGAACCACTGTTATAGAGTAGATAGGAGGTTATACTGCATATATTTTGGCTTTTTTGATCACTGCCGTCAGAGACTCAGAACTACAACAGGCACTGAACACTGCCGTCAGAGACTCAGAACTACAACAGGCACTGAACACTGCCGTCAGAGACTCAGAACTACAACAGGCACTGAACACTGCCGTCAGAGACTCAGAACTACAACAGGCACTGAACACTGCCGTCAGAGACTCAGAACTACAACAGGCACTGAACACTGCCGTCAGAGACTCAGAACTACAACAGGCACTGAACACTGCCGTCAGAGACTCAGAACTACAACAGGCACTGAACACTGCCGTCAGAGACTCAGAACTACGACAGGCACTGAACACTGCCGTCAGAGACTCAGAACTGCCGTCAGAGACTCAGAACTACAACAGGCACTGAACACTGCCGTCAGAGACTCAGAACTACGACAGGCACTGAACACTGCCATCCACTATCGCCTAACAAGCCTAGACAGAGAACCTTGACTTGACCAAGGAATGTAATCTAAACCTCCCAGCTCCCACCACAGTGTACTGTAGCAGCTCATGTTTGTCTGTGGTGTGCTACTATCAGAAAGCACGCCGACAGCATATAGTTTGAGTCTCACCATCATTACATCACTGGCATAACTCAGGGTAATTTGGTGTGAGTCGAATGCTACTGTACTGAGGTTGTTGGTTTTTAGGACAGTTTCTCGCTTATTATATCAACTGCACTCGTCCCGTCACCCTCTTAGTTTAAACAGAGCGGCCGGAAAGCGTCGTCACCGATTACTTACACCGTGGGGATAGTGAATAATTTCTACTTCTCTCTACTCTCTAGCTCAGCCTCTGATGCTATAAATAGACCACCCCCATGTTCACCTTAGCATGCAAACACATGCCACAGCTACATTGTGTGTACACAGTACACACACACACACACACACACACACACACACTTTAGTTGCAAAGGTAGGCGGAGAAAGTAGTTGGGAGTAGAGAAAAAAATCAAACCACACCTGTGTGAAGTGAGGGGCGCTCTAATCATCGCACATCATCATGGTGTAAAATAGACACTATGCCTATTTGCTCACACTATGATGTAAAATGCTCCATTCACTGTCAATGGGAATTTAATGTTTGTTTAAGACAAAGTTTGAGGGGCTAGCACCCCTCAAAAAGGATATACAGACATTGTGGTTTGAGATTAAATAATATATAAATAATAATATAATGAGTATTTTATATAATTATAAAATAATTATACTTGAGTAAATATACTTAGTTACTTTTTATTACTGCAAGACAGACAATAGGGGAAGAGAGAGAGCCTGGCTAAAAATATACAGTAGGTGTCAAATTAGTAGTAGGGTCAAGTAGGGTAGCGGGGATGACAGATCTCAAGTAACCTTCTCTGCTACCGAGGCCAGTGTTGCCAGAGTTTGCGAGAGAAGAAAGCAACCAGGTCTAATTTCGCAATGCATTGCGAGCTTGTAGATCTGCTATTTTCAAACTAATCTTGAAAAAAAAGAAACATTTTGAATATCTGGTACGGGGGTTCCTGGGGCACAAAATATTTTTAGATGGGGGTGGGGTGGGGTGAGTCCGTAAACAACTAAATATTCACTTGGTTGAACCTTGATTAGGAAATAAATGCGCAGCTACCAATAATTTACAAGCAACTTTACAGGAAAACAAGCTTAAAGTCGCTTATAATAAGCAGACATGGCAACACTGCAAACGAGGCAGCTACCCTCCCACGCTCTCAGTGGCGAGCCCACAGCTCACAGGCAGCGCAGGCATTAATAATGCATCCCAGAGCTCGCCTCGTGCCATTATAAACACGGTATGAATTGCAGAGGCCGTGTAGAGATGTCACTGGGCGCATATCAGCCACTCCAAAGATAAAAAGAAAGAAACCCTAGGTATCTGGAAATGTATTTCCTGACTTACCCACTTAAAGCCTGGCATCCGTGTTGCGGGAACAACGGTAGGACTAGCGCTCGAACATGCGCTGCTCTCGTGCTTGTGGTTATGGTTAGGTTAGGGTTTGGGGCAGATTGTCGGTCTAATGACTGTCGGACCAATAATAGTTTTGGAACAAAAGCCTGTAACCGAAAGCTTTCGCAGAAAATAGCAGATCAACAAGTTCACAACACACCACATCGCAGCACGAGCTTTCCACACCATAACAGAAAACAGCAAATACACTAGTATAGAGCCCTGAGGGATTCCGCTCAACCATATGTGGTTTAAATGATTGAAGTTATGCTGCACACTTGTTTGCCGCTGGTCAGTTTACTCTGAGCATTCTGGTATGGGTGCATGTCATGTCATCTGCAGCGTACTAGGGGCTGATGATTAATTAAGTCATGCAAATAATTGCGGCTAACGATTGAATTGTGTTTTTGGAAAGCATCCGTGTCATTTTAGATATTTTACGTTGGCTATTCAAACTCGCTGTGAGCTTCTTTTTTTTTTTTTACATTTTTGAAAAATGTGAGTGGAATATAGAATGTGTTATCTAATAATTGTGACAGACCAACTGCAGCGGAGTTACAGTAGCATCACGTGTATACACGTATGACAGCCCCCAGGCAGCCTGACAACATTATGTAGGCCAACGAATGGCCGCGCGGCGTTTGCCGCTACAAAGTGAACATGAAGCTCCGTAATGAAAACGCTAGAGCAGCAGACAGCAGCAGGCTCGCATCCGTCCGCAGTTGCCAGGGGAAATGTCACGTAGCCACTTAAACAGCCGTGAGACTGGGTGATCACGACCAATCAAATCCCTTTCCAAGAGAGAGATGACCGCAGTGACCCCCACAGATTGGTGGGACGTTAAATGCCAGGTGCACTGGGGCAGGTGGAAAGCTGTCACTGTGGTAGATGTTCCCATCAGGAAAGTTACAAAAAAGGGTTGTTTTTCTGCTCATTAAAAATGTGTAAATTATTCAACGGTAGAAAACCACAACCCCACCCCATTTGGTATGCTGATTGAAATTGTGCCATCTCTTGATGGGGGGGGGTCAAGATAAATGATTTAGTGTATTTAGTGAAGGTTCAAGTTCATAATCTTTTAATAGTTGGGCAAAATATGTAATTACACGTTGACATGAAATCAGATTTGGGCCGGTTGCTTTTATCAGAGACAGACATTCAAGCTAATAAAAGAGATTTGATTAGCATTCAAATAGCCTGTCTAATAGAAAATGTTGACGCATGTCTGCAGGCAAAATAAACACAGCCTCCCTCAAGAGTCTTTCCAGAGCTCAATCTAATTGCATCTCATCAAGTGATCCAGGACTTGCCGTACTCGACAGACGGTCCTTGAATGCAGGTCATATCAGAATTATTAGGAGAGCGGGTCGCATCGCTGTATATCTGCAGCATATTCAGGGGAAAACACGGTTACCCTCTGGCCATTTAAAACGCAACTAATGAACTGAGTGCAAACAGAACCCACTGACAAAGCCTATTAGCATCTCTTGGCAGAGTGTGTGAAATGAAGGACACTGGGGGACAGGGCACAACGCCAACGCCATAGAAGAAAAAGCAGCATAAAGAATAAAGATGAGGGAGCTGTGCTCTGAAACCCAATGTGCACCCAGTGACACATTAAACAATGAAACATCCTCCGTGAGAAGTCGCTGGCTTTTGCACTCTACTCAAAAATGGCAATTGCACCGTGAGCTTTTTTTTTGTGCTCTGCTGCAAATGAACAATGTCCGTTGCTTGCAGATGACAACTTGCTTCCTCTGCAATGCTTCAACTCACTCAACCTTTAAGAAACGAAGCACATTTGTATACAAATCACGACATTGTGGCAAAAGGTCTGATGAACAAAGACATATTCATAAAAGGATCTTATAGGTTATTGCTGTTAGTCATCATGACTCATTGCTGAAATTGGTTGATTTCAGATATTTTGATATAGAAATGAAAAACATGAAATTATTACTAGTAATACAAATCTCTGTGTATCTGTCTTTCTGCGTGTGTGTGCGTGTGTGTGTGTGTGTGTGTGTTAGAGAGACAAGAGACAGTGCTTTTCTTGCTTCGTGCACCACTTGGGGGTCTGGACCAGTGACCACCTGCCTCAAAATGAATGTATCAATAATAGGCTATGACACATGCATATCTTCGAACGGGTAAGGACTAGTAATAATACAATTTAGGCATTTAGCAGACGCTCTTATTCCAGAGTGACTTCAAACACATAGAAATAGTCATCAAGGATAATAAGTAAGCAAACCTAACATCCATCTAACAGTAGAATATCTGTGCAATGAAACTACAAGTATACATTATAGAATGTGCTACCATAATGCTGTCTGTCTTGTATACGCCTGCAATGCCGTCAAGGCTAGGGCAAGTTCTGCGGGCTAAGGAGTTTCAGAGGTGGGTTTTTCAGACTACGGCGGAGGATTGGGAGCGAGTAATAATAATAAATAGATATAGGTCCTAGCAGCAATACGGCCGCCAAGGAATGCAATATGCAACATGCACAATAAGCCATAGAAACATAACTGACTGAATTTGAAAGAAAGACCACCATGCAATTAACAAAATAAAAAAAACAACAGAAAACGACATGCATAAACTATCCACTTTCCATCATGCCTGCGAAAGATCCTGCACATATTCTGGCCCAAGACCATCTCAAACAATAACCTCCTCAACATCACCCAACAAGACACCATGCACATATAATCAAAAAAAGCAGGTGGACCTGGATTGGCCATGTCCTTTACACTGGATCCCAGAAGGAAAGAGAAAGAAAGGCAGGCCTAAAATGACATGGCATAGGACGATAGAGAAGGAGCTCCAGCAACATCATCAGAGCTGGGGGACCATAGAGAAGATGGCCAAAGACAGATGCAAGTGGAGGAACTTTGTTGCTGCCCTATGCGCCAGCCGGCGTAATGGGGATAAGTAAGTCAATTAACAAAATGAGCATTGGAAAAAGCTGAGCAGAGTTCCAAGGGATTGTGGATATTAAAATGCATGTAATGTTGCTTATATAATGGCAGATTTCAAACTCTTATTAAAATTTCAGGACAAGTTTGACAATGTCTGAGACATTGGCAAACTTTTGTCTTGAAAGAAACAATTAGTTTCTGTTGTGTAGATGAAGCAGAGCCATTATGAGGAACAACTTTGCACCTTTGACCTCTGACCTTTAGATTTTCCGACCTTTTGAATTATACGAAACCACGTACATGAAAAATATGAAGCCTCTACAAGCCGATGAATATTGCAGTTTTATGAAAATTCTTGTTCTACCCCTAACTACATAAATGCAGAGTCACAGTTTTTGCAATATGATAAAAGACCCTCTTATCATATTGCAAAAACTGTGACTGTTCCAAATGCCACTGACATAAATCTTACTCCAGTCAGTTGTCAGTTGTGACGTATGTCCTAGTGAAGGGTGCGGTGCATGCAGAAGATTGATACTTTTCAGCTAACTTTCACAGAGATGTTGTAGCTGAATGAAAAAATCTGACCAGTCTGAAGTGAGTGGTGCTTTACTGTACTGTACTGTGCTGTAACTCTACTCAACTGGTACTGTACTATACTGTACCTCCTCCCTGGCCTGTGTGTGTCTGTGTGTTAGGCTGTGCAACAGTGACACTTGGTGGTGAACAAAGGCTATAACGCTATTTCCGTGCTCAGACACAGGGACCCAGGGACACACACATACAGTAGCTGTCTATAGGAGTGGTTGCACCACTCAAAAAACGACTGCAAGGTTAAGCCAGAATTGCAGAATATAATGCACGCACGCGTGAGCTAATTTAGAAACTGTCATCGTCACATAAGTTTGTCCAGGAAAGCATAATCCGTCCGACTCCATTGTTTACATGATCACAGCTGAGCAGACGGTGGTGTGGAGTGTTGACTTCATGGCAAGCTGATAACTACTCTGGCTGGAATGTCAATAAACAATGGCCACAACATTTGCAGTTTAAAATATACAGCAAGCCCTAACAATATAACCCATACATCATCTTAACAACTGTTGTGTCTCATGCACTCATTCTCATCACACTTGTGTTACAGTAGCTGTAGATTCCTTTCTCCACATTCCTTACAATGTAATGTGGATATACTATACTAACAATGCTGCTACTTGATATGATGATGTGTACAGGACAGTGGTGTTGAGTAAACCACACTCTGCATCTACTGATCAACTCCGCCTTACCTCTTGACAGAAGGTGACAATGTTCTCCCAGAGTTCCTTAGCCTCGCCTTCGTCGTTTCGCCGCCGGGCCTCCACGTGCATGCTCTCCCTCCTCTTCAGGGGTTTGACCACCTTGCGCAGGGTGAGGTACTGTTGTGGCGTGTGGCAAGCAGCACAGTTCTTGGCCTTGACGTCGTTGAGCAGCGTACAGGCTGGACAGCCCCACTGGCCTACCTTCTCCGGAAGGCCAGCTGACGAGGTGGACGACGACGACGACACAGAGCAGCTGGTGGCAGAGGAGGAGGAGGGAGAAGGGAAGATTCGGGCCTGTTTCCGTGCCTTATGGCCCGAGGAGGAAGAAGACGACGACGACGAAGACGAGGTGCAAGAGCAGGGTGCGCTGTTGGGCCCCGGGGAGAGGCCACAGTGCGGACAGCAGCGAGGCAGGGACACCTGCTGCTCCTGGAACCCGTGTAGCTTGGAGGAGCCGCAGGCAGAACACTTGCCGGCTCCCGTGGGGTTGCGTAGGGTGCACTTGGAGCACGCCCAGGTGCTGAAGTCCGGGCTGGAGGGGCTTGCCGGGGTGAAGCGCACCGTCTCACAGCCCACTAGATCAATGAGGTCAGTGCCTCCCCGCGACGAGCGGCAGGTGTCGCACTTGGACGCGCCCCCCGGGTTGGGCAAGGAGCAGCTTGGGCACTTCCAGGTGGGGGCCACCGAGGAGGAGGTGGGGGGGGGTTGCGGGTGGTGGTGCACATCCTCCTCCTCCAGGACACTGAGGCGCTTAGTGGGGTAGGAGGGCTCCTGGGGCTGGGCGTGCTTGGGCTTGGGCGGCCGAAGTTGCGGACCAGGCTGCGGGGGCACGACGGCTGTGTTGGGGGAGGGGGAGGTAGGGCTGGTGGCGTTGGCGGCCGCGCTGGGCGGCCGCCCGGGAGGGGGCACCTCTCTCCTGCTGCGTGGCACAGGGTTGTTCTGTAGGGAGGAGAAAGGTGTGAAGGGTGTGGACAGTGGCTGCGAGGGGAGGGCGCTGGGGGGCTCCTGGGGCTCACAGGAGGGCGGCGGCGAGTCATCCGTCAGGTCTATAAGGATCGGCGTGCTCCCCGACGTGTGCACAGGAAACCCCAACACGGGTGTGCGCACCTCAGGCACGACTAGAGCCTCCGGTGGGATTTTAGGCAGCGACAGTTTCCTGGGCCCCCCGCACGCCGAGCAGGACAGAGACACCGGCGTGTTGTGCAGCGTGCAGCGGGGGCACGCCCAGCCAGAGTGATGCCCCTCCAGGACCAGGACAGCCACCTCCCCGTTGCTCTCCGACCTCCGCAGCACCTCCTCCTTGGGGGGTGGATGTTGCCCGCGGGGCTCCAGCAGTACGGTGGGGGTGACGGTGGGCGCGGGGGGGTCCGGGGCCGGCGGCAGCAGGCCGTTGGCAGTGGCGGCCATGGTGGTGGTGGGCGGCGTGGGGGTGGCGGGCGAGGGTCCGAAGCCGCAGACCGTGCAGGCTCCGGAGCCTTGGGGGTTGTTGAGGGTGCAGCGGGGACACGCCCAGCGCTGCTCCTCGGTGCTGCTGAGCCGCAGGATCTGGTTGAGGTCGGGCTTCTGCCGCGGCGCCTCGCAGATGGAGCAGCGAGGCGCCGCCCCGCCATTCAGGAAGGTGCAGCGACCACACGACCAGTCGCTGCTTCGCACCGCTGCTGCCATGGAGCCAGGAGAATGGGAGTGGCTGGAAGAGAGGAAAATGAAGTAGATAGCTTAAAGACAAATGTGAAAATAGCAACCTGTCAAATATGTAAGCCGTTACTGCCAGTAGTGTGGACTGATGAGCAATATTAGATGCGAGGGCCGATGGTTTAGGGCAGGCAATGCCCAATACAAGTATACTATCCAATCCATGTAAATTATTTACAAAAAACAGCAGCTAGGGTGTAATCACACAGGTCTGAATGCAGCCGTAGTCTGGACTCTACTGCTGCCTGAAATCAAACACTGGGAGAGAAGACTAGAAGCATGGGAAGGAAGGGTCAGAGAAGGGGTTGGAGGAGGACAAACACGGAGAGAAAAGGATGAAGAAGTGAGGGCATGAATAAGTAGAAGAAGAAGTAAGGGCATGAATAAGTAGGCACCAAAGGGTTCAGGGAGACATCAGAAGAGACGAGTCCAGTCAAAAGTTCTGAGTTGAGAAAGAGAGGGGACAGACAGTGAGAGAGAGACAGAACTAGGGAGAGACTCTGCAAATGGGAACAGCAGAATCCGAGAAACAGAGAGAGAGAGAGAGAGAGAGAGAGAGAGAGAGAGAGAGAGAGAGAGAGAGAGAGAGAGAGAGAGAGAGAGAGAGAGAGAGAGAGAGAGAGAGAGAGAGAGAGAGAGAGAGAGAGAGAGAGAAAGGGGAGATTAGCTAGTGTAGGGGAAAATCAAATCTCCCTCCTGGGGCCATGGAGGGCAGTAAATCCATACACAATGCTCCTGCGATGAGGCAGAGAGGACAGACAGCAAAGAGGAGAGGAGAGACAGAGGATCGGGCTACCACCTCAGAATACTGAATGAAGCCTTCTCAGTACTCTCCAAGTGACTGACACTTATTACACAGCACACACACACACACACACACACACACACACACACACACATACACACACACACACACACACACACACACGGGATCAGTTCGAGTTCATATTAACACTTCTCTTCCCGTTTCTTCAGTGAATGTTAAAGAAGGCTAGAGGGGGGCCGGCCAAACAAAGGTTATGTCAATCCTGAACCTCCATGGATTTTCAAATGAATGCTCAATGCCTTGTGGTCTATTATTTGTAGCAGCACTTGTGAATTTCAATGACATATTATGGTTTAAAAAGACAGACGTCAAACTCTCAAAAACATGGATTTGTTATTATCACGTGAAATGTCAAGCTTCCTTTTATTTATGTATTTTTATTCAGATTGCCTTCACGAGAAGAACATGCTGAATTGAGTAGTGCTTTATTAAACCATTGCACCAAAATAAATGACATGACTAACCCTGCATTAATTTAGCTAGTGGTAGCTACACAATAATTAGCGTAATATAAGTCTTTAAAAAAAAACATTTCAAATTTCACCTTTTTGAAAATAGATCTACAAGCCATTTTCAAATATCCGATGTACAGTATATAGATTTAAAGTGCTCATGTGGTTGAACACCTCCAGAGAGCACGGAGTGCCCCAGGGGACAGGCGGGGGTGCCATCTGAGCAATCCCATAAATGTCACTGTCAGTCAGCCGCTCATGTGTGAACGCTGACCCAAGGTGGTGGGGGAACTGGGGCGAAGCTAGTGGTAATGACCGCAGTGCTAAGAGCTCGCGTGCTGTGCAGTGCCGGCCCCCGTGAGCATGGCCCATGACAAGCCCGACTACAGATCTCGCTTATTTGCTCGCTTCTGTTGCTATTAATAATACAGTATTTGTTATAGAGGAAGGGGGATGTCTATTTCTCTTGAGGCGAACAGGTCTTAGAAAAGGCTTTTTTATAATAACTAGACCGGTGACCGGCTGTAGAGCACCGAGTCGGAAATACCCGTTGTACCCGTGTCAGATTACCCGTTCCACCCAGCTGTCTGTGTCCCTTTTATGCCCATATATTGAGATTTGTATCCGTCTCTCTGTGTACCTTTATTCTTATATATGGAGGTCTGTGTTAGGCATGCCCAAATATGGAGTGTTGTGATGTCAGAACAAGCCAGCTCCATATATGGAGCCCGGGCAGAATGAACGAACAAACAAATGAATGAAACTGAGATTACATTTGATTTTCCTCGCAAAAGGCATTCAAATACTAATAATTTCTGTAGAAAGAGGTTGTGAGCCAACACGGTAGGGCTGCACAATATATCGTTATCGTATCGGTATCGAGGTATGAACATGCACAATATCAGTATCGCAAAAAGGCAACGGTATCGCGATATAGATATATCGTCGACATATCGATATATCGTCCACTTCTAAAGCCAGCCCTCTGTTTTAGCCTGTGCCCCTCGGAAAATAAACCATCACTCCGTTTGTCCCTCTGTCCTGTTGTAGCCTGGCTCCAGCCCTGAATCGCTAGCCACGCCCATTAAGAAAATATGTTGCTGCACGATATATCGTATCGTATCGATATCGAGATATCTGCCATATATATCGTGATATATATTATATCGTATCGATATCGAGATATCTGCCATATATATCGTGATATGAATTTTTGTCCATATCGTGCAGCCCTACAACACGGTATGATTTTCATATTGTTGTTGGAGAGTACAGAGAGAGGTAGCGACAGGCTGACCGCTCAGAGACACAGGCTGGCCGGAGTCGTGCTCCTCTCCCCTGCAGCATGGTGTGCATCTTGGCCAGCTAATTGCCCTCGGTTCAACTCTATTAAACTTTTCCAGGTCAGAGCAGGCCTCACAGAACCCAGGGGAGAACCAGAGCTGCTCTGCCTCTGGTCACACTCTCCCTCACCGGAGTCACCGCTTTGATGCTGAATGGTCTGCGGCATCACTGTCACAGTACAATACTGTAGGTGTACGGTAAACCCTATAGGTGGAAACTGGTATTGCAATAGTCAGTATCGATATTGGTCAGCATGATAGTCTGCTCTATTTCACAATGAGCTTTGCTCAGGACCTCTACAGTTGGCGAGACATCGGTTCGGGAGTTTGCACATCCCATAGTAAGCTCACTGTGAAATAGATTTAAAAATATCAGACCAGTCTGAAGCGAGTGGTGCAACAGCACCCCCTATTAGTACTCTAAACATCGGGACATAGTCACATAGGTTAGAGAACATAGTCGCATAGGTTGGGACATAGGGACAAAGCTGTTCCTTCAAAAACTATATCTTTTGTACAGTATCACACCCATACTCCATCCCCTACACTGGCTTCCTGTCTCCTTCAGGATAGTTTAGTTTATTTGATCATCCTTCAGTTTCAAATACAATATTTACAACAATGAATGGAAGCTGTTACCAAAAAGAAACATGAAGATGATCAAAAACATGATTCGTAATACTACAATAACATGAACAGATTCACAAAACATAAGTCAGATACGAGAATACGAGATACGAAAAAGTCAGATACACCAAACCCAGCCCCATGTCACAGTAGAGATCCACCAGGATCCATAGTTACATGGAACTACATAACAGTTAAATTACACATTATTATTGTTATTAAATGTATATTCAGTGATTTCACTCAAAAAACCTTAGGTTTCGTTTTTGGCTGTGGGACCCAGCCTTTCGTCCAATCAGGATAGAGAGTCAAAAACGAAACCTACGTTTTTTTGACCCCCAGGGGTTAACTGGGGACAGGGAGGAACTCCTTATATGGTCAGCACACTCTATAGTAGAGAGGATTATCACAACAAAACAAAAAAATAAGTGATATTTGAATTAAGTGAAATCACTGAATATACCTTTAATATCCTCATTCACATTACCCTCATAACCAATGATCATTATCATTTATGTTGTTACTGAGTAATGTCATTTTTGTTAACATAATTACAATAATTTCAATTAATTAATTATTAGTAATGACAGCGCTAATGACTATCAATACTACCATCACTATCAATACCTGTACAAAATGTATCAGTTGAACATACAATAACGTCATCATCCACAATACACTTAATTAGTGTTACTACTGTGTCTGACTTCCTCTGGTAGGCCATTCCAGATCTTAACCCCTCGGACAGAGAAACACATCCTCTTCCAGCAGGCACACAAGGTGCCAACTGCCAAGGACCAATCTCCGCACTATGGGGGACCGGGCCTTCTGCTCAGCTGCTCCTCGGCTGTGGAATGCCCTCCCAGACCACCCGAGAGCGCCACAATCCGTGGACGCTTATAAAAAAGGGGACTTAAGACTTTTCTTTTTAACAAGGCGTTTGCCTAGTTGGACCTTTAAGATGGTTAAGATAGCTGTATACTTGTGTATACCGACCACAAAATGCATGAATTGTCCTTATTTTTGTCCTTTTATATACTTTTTTATTTTATTTTTTCTTCTCTTGATGTAGCATTTTGAGATTTGTTTCAAATGTAAAGTGCGTTATAAATAAAATGTATTATTATTATTATTATAGAGTGTAACCCTTGTTTTATGAATCATGAGTAATGAGCTCTCCAAAACAGCCCCTCACGCTAGAAAAAGGGTGTTTTTGTCAAATGATGGATTAGTCAAGAGTCAGGTGACCGAGTGCTGATATAAGGAGGTGATGTCATGACGTCGGAGCATTGGTCACTGACACAAGTCTTATGCGTTGTGAATGTTCTGTCCAGTGGCAGGGGCACCGTTTCACCCATAGTGAGCTTGTTGCTCATGAGCTGATTGCAAATCTGTATTTGTGTGCACAAGTGTGTGAAGTGTATTTGGGTGTGCATGTCTAAATGCACACTATGGTGCAGTGTGTGTTTTTATGGTCCAAGTATATTTACACGCAGGCCTATGTGTTTTCCTAGCCCCGGGGGCAGTGAGGAAAGGAGATAGAAGTCCCAGTGCTTTGTGTCAAGAACCATTAGCAGTGTGTTGGTTCTCCCCAGCCCTGGCCTGCTCTCCAAGGTGAAAACCACAGTCTCCTGGGAGGACAACACCCCCTTCTGTAACACTAACAAACCACTGCTTATTATGCTTACTCAGCCTATCGCCCCACAATGTTATCTGTTGGGTCCTGGGAGAGATACACACTGACACACACACACACACACACACACACACACACACACACACACACACAGGGCCGGGTTAAATAATTGTACCCCTCCGTAGCACTAACAAACTGCGGCTTAGCACTTACTCAGGCCACAATGTTATCTCTGGAGTCTTAAGAGTCACTGTGGTATATCAAGTCTCCACAGTGAAAAAGATGATAAGAGGTATGAATTTAATAGCAGCAGCTACATTTACTACTGGTGTGGAATGGAGACAGTGAGGGAATCTGTCCTTAGACAACCCATACATGTCCTCATCCTAGATCTGCTGCACTGTTTACATTCACTGCACTTGAATAATGCACCCCCCTGCCACCACAAACAAGTGTAGTTGGCATATGCTCACGTTATGCTCCACAGGTCTGCCACTGCGCGGGTCGCACACACAAACAATGATAACAGCAACGCTCACACAGCTCATATGAGGGCTGATAGGGGTCCCTCACCGCTGTCGTTTGAACAACTCTTGCTTCTTTCATCTCCAGGCGTGGGATCAAAGTCCTACTGTAAGCCACAAGGAGCCATTGTCATGGCAATTGATTTGGTTACGTGGCAAGAGCAAAGGGATCGCAGAGCTCATTAAATGTCAGTAGTCTGTGTCAGCCGTCGGGGGAGCCTCCTATCGATTTGATCACATATATTAATGGGCATCCATTCAGAGGATGTAGAATAGCTCGAGAGGCTCATTGTGTTACAAGCATTAAGGCTTATCAAATGTTAAGTAGTGATACATGGTAAGTGGGTTCCGGCCTGAGGTGTGAGTTCCAAGTGCAGGGGTGCAATGTGCAAGTGACTTACGTGAACTTCCAAGCACATGCACACACACACACACACACACACACACACACACACACACACACACACACAAAACATAAGCAAGAATACTACTGTATATATGCAATGTTTTGTCCACCCCCCCCCCCCCCCTCTGTTCATTGGAGCTGCTTTAAAAGTGCCCACTTCAGCTCCTCGTGTTGCAGGACTGGGCAATGAGCCAAGACCTTACAGTAGAGAGAGAGAGAGGCCGATGACAAGCTTCCATCTAAAAGCTAGCCCCTTCCTTTCCTGTCTTTGTGACAGCCAGGTTGTCCACAACATACCTGCCCCTCACTTAAATTCACTTTAGAACGAGCACCGATGTCCCCGACCAATTTCGGGATGCTTCAGTGGGCTTAATAAGATCGTAGAGCACTTTGGCCAGCATATTAGAGGCACTGTGAGGGAGCCCTGCTTCTGCACTGAACACCACCCAGGACTACCACAAACAGTGGTTGAAAATATTGTTGGCGAGATGAAAGCCACGCCAAGCCTTGAGGTAAAAAGAACCTAGGAAAAACAAACAAACTGTAAAGTGGAGGTTTACAGGTTATGTCGTCAGTCACCACATGAATCTTCATATTCAGAATGTGGGGTCTTTAAATGCCACACTTGGGGCCTTTAAATTGGAGCCTTTAAATGCCACATTTTTAGACTATAATCGCACCGGTGAGGAAGGTAAACGAGTCTTGTTTGTCTGACTGAGAGCGTTAATCCGAGAAAGTGTTTAGCAATGTTGGAATGAGCTCAAATGAACAGAGCAGCACCAAGTCAACCAACCCTTACCTCCCGGCTTGCCATGACACACGTGGCCTTTGTGCGACAGTCATTAATCCTTCCAAGTCGGCCATCCCCACCCATGACCCAGGGCCCATTAAAATTGCATTATAAAACAAAATGTGAGACACAGCCTTTCCAAGGATGGCCAGTTGGCCACCGGACGATCCTGTGTGTAAATGGATGAATAAAATGCACACTGTGTAAAAGGCACTGTAATGCACCATTTATCATTTATTTACCATTCATGGTTAGGTAAGGAGATTGTACATGTATGTATTGATATTGAAATTTGGTTTTGCAAAATATGCAAAAGTATTGAAGAAACTGGTTTGTATATGTTTCATAGCATGTTGATGGTGTTGGTTGATGTCTCTCTGTACTGTCCATTGAGCTAAATAAGTGTACTGTGACTTTAAGACTACAATTAGAGGTCGCAGATTTATGGAGTATACGTTCTCTGCAACACTGAGGCCAAGTTATAATTTAATTAAAAACTTCATTAAACAATGGACCATTTGCACACCAGTGATTACCGATTTGTATAAATGACATGAGGACTCTCGTCAACACACGGTTGAGCCAATGAAAATCGCTGTTTCATAAAAAATCTTCTTCTGCCTCTAATACATACATGCAGCGTCATATGCTTAATTTGCTTGTCACTTTACAGTATAGTATCAATGATATCGTTGTGTTTTTTGCGATTATTTTTGTTCTGTCGAAACGGATACAAAAAATGAACTTAAATTAAAAGCCTCCCCTACAGTATAGTTCTTTCTCTCATCTGAAAGTTGGACTTTCTGTAAAAAGCAAAAAGATGCTGACACAAGGGAAAGAACATCAACAATATAAGGACAAAAGTGCCCTCCTACAAAGGCTCACATCCCTCATGAGACATCTTGATGGTCGTTATAAATCATCGGCTGCTCTTTCACGAGACAAAGATAAAAAAGGCAGCAATTCACAATGTTTAATAATCGTTTATACTGTCAGTCATTCTCCAATAAGTGTTGCATACGGCTTCCATAACTATCAACCTTATGAGATGACAGTGCCAAAACTTCACTTTGTTGGCATGCCACATAATACATATATTGTTTACATTACTAGGCACCGGCCTATAGTCAGGAACAACGCAAGTTGGAAATGCATGACCCAGACAGTTATGCAATACCTATTGCACCCGTCTGTGCCCATATCGAATCGACAATAGGCACCGCACTCCCTCAGATCATTCGCGACGCACATGCATAGTTTGAAGTCAGTCAGTCAGATGGTTCTCGCCAAATGTGAACTACAGATGCACGCATGCAAAGACAAATATCTTGCATATTCATACTAGTAGGATATAAATTCCTCCAACTAGACCAGCAGAAACTAATATAATCCATATAGTAGGCTTTCACAAACCAAAACATAACAGGGCTAATTAACTGCAAGCTACCCTGCAAGGGAAAAGGTTATCCGTCTGTCTTTCCCCATCAGTATATTTGGCCAGGGCTGGCTGCGGAGCTACCTGACTTATCATAGGTGAGCAGTTTCTGGACCTTGCTCTGGTTCAGTGGGAGGCAGGTCCTTGTTAATAATGCATCCGATCCATAGGCCATAGGCATCACCCTCAGACTGCTACAACAGGATCTGACAGATGTTTTACAAAATCTTCAGGACTGCCATGATTAGCAACAGATGACTGAGACTAACTAACACATACAAAGATAAAGGAAAAACTACTTATTGTCAGCTATAAATGGGTAAGAAATCAAAAGCAGCATTGCTGGAGTCGTAATCACTGAAGTGTTCCAATCAAACTCAACCACAGCTAGCGCTATGCACTACACAGAAGATGTCGCCTAAGCATGACTGGCAGCTTCAAGCCATTCTGATACGTCAGGAAGTGGCGCTGGCTTAATTCCTGGTACCCGCTGGGGCCAGACTGGCCGCAGACAGAGATCCACAATCACTGAAGCTAACTGCAGGCAATTAGCCTGCGTTACCTCCGCTTAACTAAGTGTCTCTAGAGGAGACACCCAGGGAGTAAGGTTGCAGCCACAGGGAGCGATGGGCACACAACCACCATCTGTCGGGGCGTCACTCAGGGTATCTCAGCCAGGGGGACGTGCCATACTGGAAGAATCAGTGGTGCGTTTTCCACAGTTCTCACACTTCAATCATTAAGTCTGTCGAAGCAGAGTACCCTGGCCTTTTCTCCCAATGTAGTAGTTATTCCAATCCCCAATGATTATAGTCCCTGTCACTGCTAAGTCTAACCAATAATGTTTGGTCTTGGGGAGAGTGTAGACCAGAGTGGTCACTGGTTCTCAACCTTTTCAGACCGTGACCCCCCAAAAAAATCATATTTGAACTGGGTACCCCCCACCCTGACAAGCACATGGAATGTAGGAGTTGAGGCATTCAATTTAGCTTGTCTTGGTTCCGTTCCGTATACATTTTGTGAAAATAGACGATCTACAAGCACATCGCTTTTTTTTTTAACTTTGATGCAGGTATTAGTATTTTTTTTGGGGGTTCCCCCTCTGAGGGTCCCGACCCACAGGTTCTCAACCTACTACACTGTAGACAACCACATCACCTGCTGCTTATTTTCACCCGACAGTGAAGAGTTTCACCAGGAGGGGTTAACGGTAACGCATGCAGAGGAACATGCCATCTTTCCCAATTCTGCTCCCTTCTGAACAGGCACACAGCTGTATGAGTCACTCACTAGTGCAGCGATAAAGAGGCTTCCCACACGTCGTGAACACTAATTGTGCTCATCTGACCACCTGGCCAAAGTAGACGCACCATGGAGATTTGTTGGGCATGTGCCACCCACCCAGGCACCCAGACAGAGTGAGTTGTGTTTTAACCCTTTTAAGACCTGAGTCTCAAACTATTAGCAAAGAAATAGCAGGTGCTCACAGCGCGTCACAAACATGTACATCTGCTATTTTTGAGTGGTACTGTGTTGAAGACTTGAACATCAATCTGATCATCCCCGTCCTTCCTGGACCCTCCAAATGAGTAGACTGTCTCCCACAGCAACAGCAGCTTGATGAGGCTCTCTGTTGATGTTATGAAGCCCTCTGTTCAGATGCAGCGTCCAGCAGAACATTTCTCACAACAGATCCTCCAGGGTTCAAATTTTATTCCAGTCCCGTTGTCTAACAGAATGGTGTCCTATTGTGTGCTCGTAAAACACTTATATTGGTTCAGTGGCACAAACGTCACGTAAGGTTTGACCAATCCACAAAGCTGATGGGTTGGGCTGGCCAATCAAGGAAGTTGATGCCTGTTAATGTCCCTAATATGGACAGGCTCTACGGAGCAGACAGACAGGCTATACGCAGCAGACAGACAGTCTCTTCAAAGCAGACAGACATTCAGGGGTCAAAATGGACCCTTACCGGTCTGTAAACCTGAGATATATTGTGCTGGTCACCTAGTTTTTAAACGTTTTATTTACGCATTTATTTGCATTTTTCACCCGGTGCCTACGCAACGTAAGACGTCATCTGGCTGATATAAATACAGTGGGCGTGGACGCCCCTCAGTTCACACCAGTGTGATTTCTTTATAATATATCTCTGTTGACGAGCAAGAAAACAAAATCACACTGGTGTGAAGTGAGAGGTGGCCAATGTATTTATTTCAGCCACATGACGTCTTGCGTCGCCATTTAGTGCCCGAAACAAACATTTAAGTCCAAATCCCATAGACTTGGCTTCCATACTGTATGATGTAATCTTCAAACACCTGTCATGTCATAATAGGCAAACATTCAATATAAAAATAAAAATAAATCGTTCAACACCCGCTGATGTGTATAGGCAAATTATACAAGGAGGGGACCAAGTACAGACCACTGGGGGACCCTGGTCAACGAATGTAGGGTTTAAGTTAATGTTATGTTATTTTAATTTTCTACATATAGCTATTTGAATAACTGACAGACATTCTGCCCCAACTTTCCTTGTTAGAATCATAATGCATCATCCATCATAATCCATCATTACTGACAGTGCAGAGTGATGAGTAGCTACTAGCTACATTATCTGAGAGGTGAGGTGAGGGAGTTCTTCGCTGTGACATGACGAGACCTGGAGACATGATACACAGAGCTTTGGTGACAGTGGAGCGTCGGTCACAGGACACAAGGAAGGGAGATGGACCACAGAGCGTTATGGTGGAGTGCCTACGAACAGGACTTTTTGTTTTAAAAGTACTTAATGATTTTTGGGTGGGAGGAACCGAATAAGGCCATGTTATGTAAACGAAGAGCAGATTTAGACAGCACACGTTGCAGCACTGGTGGTGGCAGCGCAGACACCGTTCCTATGAGACCAAAGCAGACAAAAAGGTCTTTTCAACGAGTCGAGTGTCCTTAGGCCAGGAAAACCCACTGACACACATCACTGAAGCTATAGAGACAGAGCTTTATTTATAGATATTTTCAACAGATATGCCTCTTTAAAGAATGGAACACAACAAGGGCTTAGAGTAGACCATCAGCTCTAAGCCAAATGTGATGCTGCAAAAACAATGGGGATGTTGTTCGAGCACCATGTCATGTGTCAAGAGTGAGGCAATGCATAAGGAATATGCAGGCCTGTTCATCCCTTTCTCATGAGGAAAAACTAAGCAATTCACCAAAGTTTGTTTACAACAGTCTTTTACCTTGTGATTTGGATATACCAAGCCATGAAATATGAGGAAAAAGAAAGAAATATATATATACATATGCATATATACACACATATATACACACGTATACTATATATATATATATATACACACACACACACACGCATAATAAACATAAAGTTGGCAAGATAGAGACAAACGCTAAGGCTGGGTGAGAGAGAAAAGATTGCTCCTGACCTCTGGCTGTAGCCCACGTAAACTTTTTCTGTGCCATTACGAGATAATCTCGTGAATAGCTATTGTACCCCACTGTGCCAAAACGAGATTTGATTAATTGGCATCCATAATAAAAAATGAAAAACAATAATAACAACAATATATATATATATATATATATATATATATATATATATTATTTTTTACTCACATGGTAGAACAGTCTAAATGCGAATCCGATGTGTGTGCGCTTATTACTCCTTTTTCTGCTCAAATTGAGAAAGTCCAGTGTTTGGGAGGTTATAATTGCCCGTTCTTACATCGCAAAGACCAAAACAATCCCATCACGGGTCCTCCGCTGCCTATAGTGAAGCCACACCAAAGAGATTCTATATAAAGAGGCGACAAGCATTAAGTCCCATCATAGTAACAGTGCCTCCGCCATATTGGAGTGATGACGTAACTTCCGGTTGCTTTTAAAAACATGAAAAAGTCACGCTGTACAAAACAATAACTTGTTTTAATCCTATTCTACTCTCATAATTATTTACCCATTTATTTAACAAATTAATGAATGGATCAAAGCAGAAATTAGTAACATTCATTCAGAATGTACTGTAAGGGTGCATGTGTGCACGCGCGACAGTGCGTGTTCTTAATTCTTATCACACGATTTTGCATCCCATTTTTTTCACCCACTGTCAATTATCTAACGTAATCCTGGGTGCTACACTTCCTCTGCCAACCTGGGGTGGGGCAACGGACTGATGGACTGCTTCCTTCTATGCATGAGTAGTCCAAGCTGCTTCTTTTCACCTGACAGGGGAGAGTTCCCCGGCCGGAAGGAACACGTTATTCCGACCAGTTCCTTTCCCCTCCATTAGGCGACCCGGCTGGCCAGGGGGAGGTAGTTTAGTGACCAGGATTACTGCATGTCGTTTGTGAGGGTACCTACCCTGGGGGACACGGGGAGAACATGCAAACTCCACAGAGAAAGGCCCTTTCGCCAACCCCGCCTCGGGTATGGGAACTGATGACACAGAGGAGAAAACACACCCCCAGCACCCACAGCGTCCCCAGCGAGAATCAAACCCTGGACCTTCTAGCTGTGAGGCGACAGCACTACCAACTGTGCCACGTGACCGTGCGTGTTTGAGGTGTTTACATTGACAAAGCGTTGCCGCCATATTGGAGTGATGCCAGCAGCACTACCTCTGCGCCATCTAGTGGTGATACCAAATATTTGAGGACTGTCGTGTCTTTATATAGAATCTCTTTGGCCACACAGTGTGGTGGGGGCTGCGCTTGGATCTCTTCTTCTACTTTGGTATTTCGCGCATTTGACTGGCACTGGCCTCACGATCCCACCTAGTGTAACGGGAGGGAATGTGTTCGAACAGTGCTAATTTTTTATGGCCGAATCTGTCGCTTTAATCTTTAAACAGAGCAAACTGTCCGACTAGCTTTCAGCACACGGCAACGGTGCAGAGTCGAGGACACAGTAAAGCAGGAAATCGGCAGGAAGCGGTTAACTCTGTGTGGAGGAAGAGGAAGTGGAATATAATATGGTGGGTTCTGTGTGCTAATCTGATGTTCCCAACACCAAAACCCTGCAGGGCCAGAGCTCTGCTGACGTCGCACTGCCTTCATCCAGGGATGTTTGATTTGAGTGGTTTATTTCCTGGTTTCCGCCTTGCAAATTCAACAATTATCAGAATAGATCATTAAAAATCATGGGCCGTAAAATGCCCTAGTTCATTGGCTTTTATCCAGTATCACTAAATATTGACTTGAATAACGAAGGAACTGCAATAACATTCTGTCAGAGGTGGAATTTGCCAGTTTAGGTTTCTCCCTTCGTGAAAGATAGCTAAGGTTGGCTGGCATATACGATCCAATCTAGTGCCTGTGATGGAACTAGGGTACTAAACATATGCTACGGATATCCATGGCAACAAGAGCAGGGGAGACTCTGGAATCAATAGTCTTTGCCACATCGGTGCACTGTTGTTCCAAAGTAAAGCAGTGTGAAGGAAAGCGTGCGTGCTGAACCCATTATGTTGCCTTGGCGGGATGTCCTGACGCCACCCTGTTCAACAGACTACAGAGAGAGGACGCGCTGAAATAATTCAGACATAAACACAGCCAGTGAGCAGCCTAGCCGAATCCAAGTGGACCGGTTTTAATCCAATTAGTGGGAGGAGAGCCAGTGGAACAGAGCCATGATAAACGCCACCATCCATCACGCTGGGAGAGTCAGAGACACTGGGAGCAACTCTGGGGACAAGAAGACATGGACTGTACAGTGGTCTGAACACCCCCATGGCCGTACGCAGCCAAATACGCTATAACCTAATGACTATTACTAATGGCTGACTGAATTGAAAGAGGCTGCACCAACTAGTTCAGAAGTGAAAATCTCAAGCGGGCTTTAATCTCCTTGATCTCACAGCAGCTAGCAGAAACAATGCAAGACAGAGCAAAGTTGATCACACAATCACAACTCTGCTGTATTTAACCCTTGTGGTGTAGCCGGCTGTTTCCTGGAGGAGTTAGTGGTGTCTCTCTCTCTTACACACACCACCCCCCAGGATAGGGCTGTTACTAGTCCAGTCTCTCTAAGCTCATAATAGTAAATCAAAGAGAGAATGTAGTATTCTACAAGACAGTATATCGAAGGCTAAATTCTGTACAAGAATGGGTGAGTTTAAGCTGGGCACACAGCAGTCTGTTGTTTCTATATTTCATGCTCTGTTACGGCTCAGCAAGGCTTGTCTAACCTTGTTAGGCTCATGCAGAAGTGTGAGTGTGTGTTGAGAGAGAGAGAGAGAGAGAGAGAAAGAGAGGGAAATTGTGAAGGGTGGAAGAGAACATGTTCTCAACATGGCTGCAGTGCACATTGCTTCTTGGATGGGCTTTGTGTGTACAATATGTAAATGTATGAATCAAACTGCATGCTCCCAAAGCTATGCTTGTATGTCTAAATGTGTGAGTCTAAGTGTGTGTGTGTGTGTGTGTGTGTGTGTGTGTGTGTGTGTGTGTGTGTGTGTGTGCTGTACAAGCTCAGCTGACAGCCTGGAGTCTGATTGGTGATGGAGGCAGAGGCTTGTTGCTATGGGGATGCACACACTACTAACACAGGAAGAAGGTCTCCAGACAAAACAGTGATGCAAACCCACACTAAAAAGGGGGACGCTGTGCACTGTGCGGCGTGTTCCCTCCCCCGCGTCATCAGTGCCCATACCCGAGGCGGGGGTTGGCGAAAGGGCCTTTCTGTGTGGAGTTTGCATGTTCTCCCCGTGTCCCCTAGGATAGATGCCCTCACAAAAACATGCAGTAATCCTGGTCTCTAAAACTACCTCCCCCTGGCCAGCCGGGGCGCCTGATGGAGGGGAAAGGAACTGGTCGGTATAACGTGTCCCTTCCACGCGCTACGTCCGGCCGGGGAAATTCCCCCCTGTCAGGTGAAAAGAAGCAGCTTGGACTCCTCATACATAGAAGGAGGCATGAGGTCAGTCCGCTGCCCCCCCAGGTTGGCAGAGGAAGTGTAGTGCCCAGGATTACATTAGATAATTGGCACTGGGTGAAAAGAAAACTGGGTTACAAAATCGTGGGATAAAAAATATTAAAAAAAAAGGGGGACGGCACACATGCATTTTCCTCCTACGTGGAGCAGCTATTGTTGAATGAATGCACACAGTAAGGTTGTAGCGCTGCCACACATGTTAAGAAAAGGATTTATTTTATTTATGGCATTTAAAAGTGTATGTCATATATATATATATAATGGTCCTTAATTAACGCCATCCCTTAAGGGTAAGGCCCTAAGATGTTTTATTTTGTTATTGTTTAAGGGGTGTTTTGAAAGCCTATGTTATGATTTGAGGGGATTGTTTTGATTGACGGGTCCGAGGCTGTCTGACGCACGACAAAAGAGGCGTTGCGGGAGGAACCAAACGAGAGAGACAAACCGTCCAGGAAGTCCACGAGAGACCTGGATCAGTTTGATTAATTATTTATTAAATAATAGACTCTGCTCGAACGCTATAGGTGGAAAATACCTAAAGCCACACTGCAACTATACTGCAACACAGAAAAGACTGGGTGAGACCGTTTATATTTCTTTTATACCCCGCGAGGATCCACTGTTGTTGTTTTCATTTGGAATCATTAAGTTTGGATTATATCGCTTCTGGGGATCCCTTTTCCTTTTTGGATAACTTTTTGGAGTGACATTTCGGTTTTCCCTCTTTCTGGGACATTGGGAGCCGTTTGGATTTACGGAGCGATAAGGAACAATAGGAGCGTGCGGGCGTGCACGAGACGCGGACTTGAATTACTCTTTTCTTACAGACCTGTCTAATAAACTATTTAGCGGGCGTACGTGCGTGCGCGAATCGCGGACAGTCGGTTCAAACAGATTCATAACTTTCAGATCATTCATTTGATTTTGTGGGCGTTTACACCTGTCTGTATTATTATTATTATTTCATTTGGTTGGATAAAGAGCCACATTACTTCATCACCACTTCGCTGTGTTCTCATGAGTTGGTTTGCTGTTTGTCTATTGTCTAGTAAGCTAATCCTGTCATTCTACTTAAATCAGTTGTGTCTAAAGGAGATCAGTCAATATCCCGTACAGTTAAATTTTATTATCAAACCGTTACAAGGTAGTGCTTCTGCAGTAGCCTGGCTAATAAGCCAGACCGAATCAGCCGTTGGCAAAAGTGTGATATTAGTCTGGCTTATTAGCCAGGGTACCTCTGCAGTAGCTGCTCTGTGAATTTTTAAACAGCAATGGTAAGCTACAGATATGCCATACAAATATACTTGCCTTGCAGACCACGGCCATCTTGCCATCAGAGTTTAGAAGCACTCGTTTTCAGTAAACCTGCTGCCTCCTGCATTATGTGCAAATTCGAAACAGGCAAGGCAGTTGAGTGATATCTAACGAGAACTTACAAACTGCAACACTTAGAAAAATAATCACTTGCAAGGAAAGAAAGTAGCTTATAACATGTAAAAAAAAAAGTGGATTTTTATGAAACAAATACTTTGTAAATAGAAAGTTGATAATTCAAGCTTTTCATACAGCTGCAATGTTGGTGAGTTTGACGTTGTTTAATACAATCAGATAGGACTTTTCTGTTTGGATGAATAGGCTGTCAATAGGAAATTGCACCTTGTTAGCACCATTTGCCATTAACTTATATGGCAAGATGGCCACGGTCTGCATATGGTCCATAGAAGGCCTTGTGATGGCCTTCAGTGTTAAATGGGGGGCAATTGCAAGAAAAACATTGACAGAGGCAGGCAGGAGTCAAGAAAGATGAAAGCCTTCCTGGAGACCAATGCTGAATAAATAATGACATCCATTGTGGGGAAATTTGATCTGGCCCTCTGAAAATCAATAACTAACAACCGGACCGTGATGCCCTGAGTGACTCAGCAATAGCTTCAATACACCGGAGTGGTCAATAGCAATTGCTTGTTCTTGTTCTGCAGGGCTCAAAAAGGCATGAAGAAAGCTGGTAGAAATGACAGTTTTCAAGAGGACCATGGAGGATGTTATTTTTTTACAGTGGTCAAAAACACAAATTAAATCGCTTTCAATTGTCATGTGAGCTCATCTTCTTTGAGATCGTAAATACTACTTTCACCATGTCAATAATCAATGATTTAGAAGGCAATGAGTTATAGCTTGGGGACAATTGATCACTACAACATGGTTCTGGCTTGGAGTCAGGACTGGCTTAATACTGTCAATACAGAGAAACAAGGTCTTTCAATAAATGTGAATAACAAACCTCTCCTAGAAATGAGTTTGTCCCATTGGACTTCAATGAGACCTCCCTCCACCATTGATGTACAACACAACACTACCAGTACAACAATAGAACATTCGATTCTGGTGTAGCGATGATGAGCCTTGGTGGTTCATAACTACAACAGCATCATATCAGTTTGTATGAAGGACGCAGCCATCTGTACATTGGCAGCCATTTGTTGGCAGACACTGCACTCCCAGGTCAAGCTCGCACCGCCCTGTAGCGCTGTACACTCCAACAAAGTGCAGCATGGCATGGAATCAGAGGTTGTTTGGGAGCTCCTCTAAACTAAAGCATAGAGGCAAAACATACTCTAATCGCCCTCTGGCAGGGTTCACAGCCTGGGTTCACAGAGATCAATCTATTGGTCCAGGCAATCAACTCAGGCATGCATGGAAATTTTGCATTTTTGTGGCGGGGGAGGTACAGTACCCAAGAGACTACTTGGTATTTTAGATTGCAAAACCGGCTAAGCCATATTTTGGGTGCATAAAAAACACATTAGAGAATGCAGGCTCTGATTAGATCGGGGCAGTGAATTTGATTAATCAGTTAAGGTTATTGAATTATCCTACTGTTATCTTCTTTTTTTCTCATTACGACTGAAAGGGGAAATATTAGACAACAGTAGGTGAGACAGACAGTAGTAAGTGTCACAAGCGAACAACTCCTGTGAATGGTCTCAGATTACTGCACAAAGCACACACTGCTGAGTGACCGGAGGCAAAGACAACACCCATCACAACAAGACCATCCTTAAAATAAAGAGGTCTTGTCATTTGTACACCGTGGCTGCAAGCAACGGTATCCCTCGCCTCATGTATTACAATTTACAACCCACACATCTCATTTCTCCCTCTACTGCTCATCCACTGGCATTGCCAGGCCAATCCCTCCCTGTGCCTCGGGTGCACTCAACTGGGAGATCTATTAGTTTAAGCGATGGTTACTGGCCAATAGAACACACTCCAAATACAGCAATTTGTCCTCTGCCTGGCCCAAACTGTAATTCCACTGAAATGGGACCCAGTTCAAACAGCGACGGGGGGACTGTTAACTGTTTCAAGAATGAAGAGTTTACAAGCAATTTTTGCATCAGTTGGTGGAATTTGGACATGCATTGAAAGTCCCTAAAAGCTATGGATCATACCGATGGTCATGTGATAACCATTCATACGTAAGAATGTTGCATGGGTGGGAACACATCCCAGAGCAGATGGCACATGTTCTGGCATCAAACATGTCATGCCACTTCTGCGGGATATCCTGGTTCTTACCTGCGCTCTCGGTGAGGCAGTGGGTGCTGCTGCTGGCGTGTGATGAATGTGGTACCCCACACGGGACTGCTGTGACTATTCCTGAGCCAGCCCACGGGAGGGGAGGACGGGTAGGGGGTGCTGCGGAAGCCATGGTCCGACTCCGTCTCCGCCGTGAGCGACGAGGCGGAGCTCCCCATCGCCACAGTCAGAGGCAACAACTATGCAGTCAGCTGGAGGGGATGGGGGTGTTTGTGGTGGTACAATTTGTCACAATTTGTGACAGTTTGTCACAAAAACTGACAAAGCATAGGTCCTCAGGGGAGTTAATATGTCACATCTGTTAACCGTTTTCAATACTGTTCACAGTCAGGGTAAGTCTTCTGCAAAATTCAAAAGAGACTTTCCTCTTGCAAAACACAGTCAGTGATGCTTGAATTTAAAAAAAAATAAATGTAATTTAAATGACTGAGACAATCAAAATGCAGGGCTATTAAAAAAAACTCTGCTAAGACTGCAGATCATGGTGGATTTCCCAGTGTGTGGACTGTGGAGGCTGGAAGAAGTAGTCAATCCAAAGTGTAATTGGATGCCCCAAGCGCTGATTCCAATTCAGCAGCCAGTCTCAGAGAGGAAAAAAGGCCTCTCCTCTCTGTGATGGGTTCTCTCTTCCTTATAGACGTCAAGGCTTCTGTGTTAACAGCACGTCCAGTCGTCCATACGGTGTTGTGCAGAATGACACTCGTAATTCCTCCTGCATTGCCTCCAACAGTTCTCTCCTGGTCTAGTCTCATGCCTGGTCATTACTTGATGCATGCTCAGGAGCTGGAAGACAGGCATGTGTACTTGGGCTCACAGCCAAACAACATCTCCGTAACTAAACAGCACCCGGCCAGCAAACCAATTGTTTATTAATTACTAAATGCATCTTAATTAATAGGAACTGTGAAAAATGCCATTTGTTGCTTATGTCTATAAAATCCCCATGCAGAACAGAGAACAGAGACATTAGATTTGATCTGGGGATAACATTCAGAACTCAGTGGTGTGCAGTTTTATAGAAATTGAATGCATTGCCGTTCTGGACATTGTTGGCACAAGTAGCCTACACCAATATACATGGCTCATCTTTCACATATTCCACCCTGACTTGCAGCTGCTGAGGATTAGCAAAACATCTAGATGGCAACACCCAAAAGCATTTCTCACTGGACTGGACAGATCCTAGACTGAGATTACACAACTACCGACCATTTTCAGTTTCACCTCATGAGGTAGCCTAATATTTAACAATTAACAAAGGCATGAACTTTGGATTGGACATTGAAAAACAAGTCGCTTCAAAGCAGCAGCTCTACTCGGAGCTACAGCAGTGCAGGGCTCTACGTGGAATTCCAGAGAGGAGCACTGATTGGGCTGCGATGCTCTGCCAGCGCAAACACGGCATTTGATCCCAGTTTCCACCGTTTGAAAGAGACTCGGCTTCGGGTGTGATCCCGTTGATGAGGCCAGCCAGTCTAGTTGGTCGGCGTGCACACAGACCGACGTGCACGCAGGAGCCTGTCATACTGTAACAAGTCTGTACAAGATGAACAGCTGAGTGGAACAAGAAGAACTGGGCTACGCCATGGGGTGCGCTGGGTATAGGGTTTGCGTAAAAAGGCGTAAAGTGGACCTTTATAACATAATTCACATGCGGGTTGTGTGGATGCAGTGGGTGGCCTCTGTAACCACACGTCAAGCTTCTGACTTGAACATAGTCACTTTCCGCATGAACATAAACGATATTCCATTTCGAATAAATGTTTGATTATGGCAATTAAAATAAAAGGATATTAACACCCAGGAACAAACGTTACAGCTTACAGGATCTCCAATATGTGATGTTCTAAATAGCCAACAATGAAATGATAACGCAAGCTTTCAAATGACTCTCAGTGCGGCTAAGCATTGCTCGGTGATGATGGTAGGGAATTAGGAATCTGTTGTCCATGCACGGGAGCGCACGGAGAGTCATGCAAACGTGAAAATACCAGGTCCCGTTCACAAAGTGCTCTCACTCAGTCGTAAATTCCACCGTGTGTTCGGCCAGGTCCATTCCAGCCTGTGCTGCTCATCGCATCAATCCCATGTTCTGATCTCGTTGAGTTGTGTGTTAGGACACAGACACATCCCGCTCCAGTCCCGGCGTCGCTTTGCAAAGAAATGTGTGCATATCATACTGCAGCGCTACTCCGCCCCAGATTCCTTACATCTTTCAACGTAGGGCTGTTATTGATCCTTTAAATAGTCTGTTTTACTGCGGGTTTTAATTAAACATCTGTGATGTGCTAAGTGCAGTGGACGAGCCGAGGATGCAATCTCTTCCTAACAGCGGATTAGTCAGTGTCAGCAGCGCGCATGCGCAGTGGCGTGTTGAAAAGAAAAGGCTAAAGGCTGTGTTCAAGAGATCAAAATAAACCCTAACCCCAACACTCAGGTCTTATTCAATAATGTGTACATTGGTAGCCTATCATAGATTGATCTAATAGTATTTGGAAAATCAAAACATGCAGCATAGCAAAAAACAATGTACATTTCAAAACGCCATGTGAGTGACACAGCTTCTGCTATTAACCCCAATCTGTCAACATCAACTTAATCTGTCTGTTATTACAACCTAAAAACACAACCTATATGTGCCTCTGCCACTGCCAGTGGATGTAGGAAAGGGTTAAATGGAAGGCAGTGGATGACAGTAACGTTCATCATTGCTCAACTGTCCCTTCACATTACTGAGATAAGCCCTCAACTTCCCCTCTCCTGTCTCGCTTCTTCCATCATGTTCTTTCTCTTTGCCTCCTTCAACACTTTGCTGACCCCATTCCCCCACCACACATTCCGTTTTGCTTAATTTGCACAGATCACTGACAAAATGTATAGGCTACTGTTACTGTATGTTTACGACTAAACCTAAGGACTCATTATTACTGCTTTTTTGCCGAATAGATTAATAGAATACAGGGGAGGGGGTAAGCATTAGCCATAAATTAGCTATGGAGCCAGCCAACTGGCAACTACTGCAAAACAAGCTAGACTGGCTGTCTGTGTGGGAGTGCTGTAGGCCAGTACTTGCCTGAACTGTCTGCAGATGTTTAGTCAGGCTCGCCTCACAGTACCTGGAAGGTGGAGCTATAGGCACATGCAAATCTCTCCGTAACCTTTTCCTGTTGCATCAGTGGCAGCAAGTCTCTCAAACTGGTTTGACTATGACTAGTTCATTGACATAGTGAAATCATGTTGTCTACAAACCCATGGATTGGGTGTTGAATTGAAACGTATTCTAATGTCAAATACCACGTCAGGGAATCAAGGCTGTAACATTATGCCTGTGTGACGCAACAGGACCAATCATATGATTAGGATCATGTAGTAGGCTATACACATTTATACACAATGTGATTGAGGCAATGTTGGACTTACAACTAAGCCTGGCAAATAACAACATGAGATATAACAATGGTTAAATTTCTATACATCAGTCCAATGTCTATGATGAGATTAGTGATTATTAGCAGATTTCCTAACATGTCTAGAAGTTTAACACAATTGTCTGTGTCAAAGTGCAAAAGATAAATGACTACAATTAATGCATACTAAAAGCAGCCCATAATCAGAGAGAGAGAGAGAGAGAGAGAGAGAGAGAGAGAGAGAGAGAGAGTAAGAGTAGTCATCATGGGACAGATATTAACCAGCTGGCATGCAACATGAGTATGTAATCAGACAAATCCTACAACTCATAGGCCAATCAAAACTAGACTAGGACTGTAACCCTTTGTTACATTTGCACCTGTTCCTGTTAAGACCACCTGTCTCAGTAAGTCCTCACCCAGAGAGATGTGCCAGCTGCCTCAGTTAGGGAAGAGCGTGAGAGAAAGGGAAATAGATGTGAAATGGGGTAGAGAGAGAGACAGTACCAAACCCTACCAAGTGGAGAGCACCTAGAAAAACCCTCAGTGTCAATTTAAACCTTTACAGTTTACACTCTGTTAAATGTACACTGTACAGTAAAGTGAATGGAATGTGAGCTGATTTCATGGTGTGTTTGACAGTTGTTTTGTAGACTCACTTTCACATATCCGATTACAAGCCCACCAAACTACCACCCCCAAGTAAGTAAGCTGCATAAAAACAAACACTTTGCACGCGCACACTCAGCCAGTCTGCAGATAATGCAGCTGCCAGCTACATTTACATTTCATGCAATTTATACTCTGTTATTAGCCTTCTTGAAAGGGAGGAAGATAATTATGGCTTTGTGGCTGCTAGGGTCTACTCTTATTTGGTGAAAAATAAGACTGTTTCAGAAAGTCACAATCAAGCTGGACTCACATGTCAATCTCTAAACTAAACTTAATCTAAACTCCCAGTGTTGTCTGGGACGCTACTAAGTATAAATCAGGCTTAAAGGGCTATTGATATGCTAAGCTTACATGTGCAGTATATTGGGTTGTACACTTGCACAGAAGCATTATTGCGACCACAGGTCGCAGTTTACTATGAAAACGGCAGCAATTCCCGTCAGCCAGTCCATCACCCCACGCCTCCATAGATATACTGTATGGACATGCCTCGTGACATCACATGACATCATCAGGATTAGAGATCCCTGATGTCATAAATATTAAGCCCATATATGGGAATGCCCACATATGGAGTTCCCTAATGTCATCAATATTGGCCAGAAACTCTACATCTGATTCCGGTCTCAAACCCTTAGATCTCCATATATGGAGCTGACCTGTTCTGACATTCCATATGATGATCCTTCCCCATCCGTGCTTGACTGATACTTCAAACTCTAGACGGGCCCGTCCCAAAGTTATTAGTGCAGCCACGCCCGGCAGCCGGCGAAAAACTAGAGTTCTCAACAGGCCCGAGAATTATGCATATGGCCAGTACAGAATTCATTCCATATGTTGATCTGACCCCCCCATGCCACCCTAGTTCTGCAGTCAGCCACGCGACCGCCTTCAGGGTGTATTACTGGTACTTATGACTATATTGATATCTAGTAGTTCATCATACATTACTGGTCAGTCGGACAAGTGTTTGTTCACACACACACACACACACACACACACACACACACACACACACACACACACACACACACACACACACACACACACACACACACACACACACACTTTTTTTTTTACATTACTGTAGCTGTATCTCTTCTCTTAAGGCCAGACCACATGAATGCAACTAGTCGCAACTCCTTGCAACAAAACAGTTTTGATGCCAGTCCACACCAATGCAATCCTTGCAAGTACCAGACACAGTATAGTTGCATGTTAATGATGTTATGTTGTTGTTGCATTGGTCTGGTCTTAAGGCTACCTCTCTGTCCTGTGTTTCATGCCAACAGGGTGATGCTAGTGCTATGATGACACCTGAATTTCCCCCACAGCAGGGATCAACACGTCTATCGACTTTATAACGTCTTCCATTTCCGTAATATAATAGCTATGCCATGTGCTGTATTTTGTTGATGTTGAAACCAAGTTGCAAAACAATATCTCCACTTGTGAGATCATAAAGAAAGAGAACCTTGAACCTACTCTATTTTGTTCTAAGCAGTAAGTCCATATAAGTAACATAATAAGCAATCCTTCATGTCCTTGCTAAACAAGCTATTTGTTGAAACAAAATCAATGTGTACGAAAGATGCACCAAGTTTTACCTTGAGAACAGCTGTCACTCAAATGAGCAACAATGTATCCAGATTAGAACAGTGGACAGGACAATCCCATTGGATGACAGGAGACAGCGGGAGTCGAGGACGCCGGGGACATCGTAAACAAAGACAGTCTAATTCAATCTCTTCACTAGAATGATCGATATCGACAGAAAGCCGCCTCGTTCTTTAAATTCAACTGGTAACATTCTTACCTCAAAATACGTTGTCGGTCGAAGGCAGATTGTTCTTTTTATACGATTCGGGAACGCGTCAACTTTCCCGAATCGTCCAAATGACAAGTTCTTACCGAACTGTACTTTGGCAGCAGGCGTTAGCTGCCAGCTACCGTTCCCGACGGCCGCGTTGCACTCCAGTACAACATTGTTTCAGGCTTTTATTTCAAAAGCACATGATGTTGAACATTATTATCACTACAACGAGCACTGGCGAGACCGATACGATCTCGTACGTTTACCTCAAACACCCCAGGAAGCAAGGGGAATCTCCAAGGAGCAAAGAAAGACTACACGTACGCTTGAAGCGCAGTGTACGTCAACACAGCGCGGCGTACGCGGAGGAGTGTGCGTAATATCCATGCGTGAATACTGGTGAAGGAACTACATTTCCCACGTTCAAGCAAGCCTACATTTTCAATGAGGATATCCGGAGAGCTGGTCGTCATCTTTTGACAGATTGTTGGGATAAAAAATTAGACAAATAAATGAATATAAATTATCATTTAACATGCATATTTAACGGGTTAACAAAATTAAACAGTTTAACCTACGGCAGTGGCATAGGGCTTAGGCCTATTCGTAGTAGTAAATAAATTATTATTAGTATTAATTAATAATAATAATAACCTAACCTTCTATCATTGAGCACTTAATTATAAGTGCTTTAATAGCCTACAAATAAAAACTTTAAAACAAAGAACAGATCGTGTTCTATGGTAACTTGTCACTGTGCAAAAATTGCAGCATAAAATAAAAGCAGCGAGATTTTCCTTAGTAAACAAAGGCCAAGTATTAAAGAATGAGAGAATCTAAACTAAAAGTATCCGAGACAGATTGCTAAGCAAATAGAATCCCTTCATAGACCAACAGTGTCATCTAGTGGCACCCTGTCAAATTGACCCATTGTTTTTCTGAGACAGCAGAAACGCATTATGAACAATGTCAAGTTGAAATCTTTCATTTTACGGTCTATGGTTGATATAACATCTCCGTGATATATATTTTGATCTATTTTTCATAATTTCAAATAATTTAAAATGGATACAGGATAGGTTGGCACTAGGGACCCTAGGCCTAGGGACATACGTATGGGCACCATATTTTTAAAGACTGGGCATTGGGCACTAGGAAGAGTGGACTGGGCACTAAATGTGGGCTATTTGGCACCTGGACGAGTGGGCACTTTGGGGTGGAGAAGAGTGGGCATTTGGGATTGGCACCACGAAACTGGGCACCTGAATAGGATTCGTATCCACATTTTTGCATTACTGTTCTATCTTTCTAACATAATTTAGAAAAGTGCTATATAAATATAGTTTATAAATCCAAATAGATTTAACAGAACTTCACAGTCTAGCTTGGAAACAAATCTTTTGTACATAACTGTAGCCTATGTGGATATGAACTGTAGCCTATGTTATAGAGAAGGGGGGGAGAAAGACTCTGAGATAAGGCCTGACATCATCCTGTGTTAATTTGGAAATGGACTGGATTTGAATTTCATTCGGAATAATAATAATAATAATAATTATTATAATTTTAATTATTATTATTATTATTATTATTATTATTATTATTATTATTATTATTATTATTATTATTATTTTAATAATAATAATAATAATAATAATAATAACATTAGGCCTACTAATAATAGGCATATAGGCTACATAGGTCCTATGCTATTACTGTAGAATAAGTGTAGATATATAGAAACTAGGTCTAACTACTATAGCCTACTTCTTTTTAGAAAACTGTGTCATGTCATTATTGTCATAGCATAATAGGCATAATAAAAAACACTGCACGTGAAAAATTATGTGAGGTCGGATATCTCCATAATGCCGGTGTCACTCGGTTCGTTTGAACCGAGAGGTCCCAGGGGATTAAAGCTGTGACGGCAGAGTTGTGACATTAATAATGAGAGCATGGGGAGTACAGCCCATTAATGACTAATTAAGGCTAATTGTTATGATGCGAGTCGACTTGGCTTGTAATTGAATCATGACGGAGCATCTCTGGTGGAAGAAAACGTGTTTTGCTAATACTTACGGTAAAGCCAGTGCTTTTTTAAAACTTTTGGACAAGATTAATAACATTGCGACCCGTAACCAAGGGGGTTTTCAATAGCTAGAGAGCGTGTTTTCAGCGAGGCGGGGCAATGCATCCTTTGATAGACGGTACCGCGGGCACAAAGAATAATGAATGGGGAAAGCAGGGCGGAGAAAGTTGGAGCAGCAGACGTCGTTAAAGCCGTCACAGACACAGTGCCTAAACTTCGTCTCTAGCAGAGGTCGAGGACCAGACTGTACGTTCTGGCTTCATGTGCTACACGTATTTGGAGGAATAATACACTGTTCTTTCTGTGGGGGAAAGGCCCAGGGACATTCCCCGCACGGGCTGGATACTAGGAAGACTTCTTTGTTGAGAAGGTAGGAATGTGAATGGACGCATCCTTGTACGCTGCTTTCGGAATCTTTTCTCAACACTCATGTGCACTTGTTCTGAGTTGGTGGTATTATCAACACAATGCGGCCCCAACTCAAGACCCTTGTACATGTTTTCGTGTCCACGTTGAAACGGTAGGCTTAGCGTGCCACAAACAAAACAGAAGAAGTTGCAACTCAAGTCAACTTTTGGTGAGTGTATTCTTTTTCAAAGGCCAGTTGTCTGTGCGCCGTACACACTGTTGTCATGACAATGCTACGGAAACCCAGCGCATGGCACGTTGGACACACAAAAGAGAGAAGCTTGCTAGTGTACAACTTTGCTTTACAACTTTCTTTTTGTCCACGCAGCTCTCGAAAACATTGACACAATCTAAACAATATGTCTAGCTGTCACGGTTTACGATGGTGTAGCTATGCTGCATACTATAGTATAGTGATTTGTTGTGGTATATATGTAGCCTATGCCTATCTGACGTGTAAACTATGTTCTTTACTACATTCTGCAGAAGAGTCTCTAGATTAGAAACGGGTATGAATTTCTCATTCAAAATAACTATTTGGCGGCTGCCTGCTACTACTACTAGGTTACTACAATACAAGTACATACAAATAAACACAACTGACAAAGTAAATATCCTCAGTGTTCACTGCTCTGACAATGTTCAAATGTAACCAAATGGACACGGGTCCATTTGGTTACATGTGAAGGCTCCTACACTGTCAGAGTTAATGAGCACTCAGGATTTTACAATGTAGGCTAATTGACATTGCTTTAAGACTAAAGAAGATAGCTTGTAACAGTATTGGAGTTAAATAGGCCAGTGGAATATGTGGAAACTGTTAAGGTGTGTCCTGTGTTTATATGACACAGATTGGGACCCTGCTAGTCAGGAAAGGGATGCTTTTAGGCGGCCCTTTGCTGTTTTATGGCCAACACACATGTGGAAATGACCAGCTTCCACAATAGACACAGGGAAAAAAAGTCAGAATGAGCAAACAATTGTGTTGAAGGAAAAGGAAAACTGAGAATAGTGTGTGTGTGTGTGTGTGTGTGTGCACACGCGCGCACGCTTGCATGTGCATTTAAGAGAGAACAGTAAAAACGATTGCAGTCAGTGCACTTCTTTTCCATTTTGTTAAACTGTGAAATGTTCAATGTGCATTTTGTGTGTATTTGTAAAGACACACTCATACAACATCTCATCCTCTTTGTATGTTCATGACATCCTAACTGTGTGTGTGTGTGTGTGTGTGTGTGTGTGTGTGTGTGTGTACCTGCCTGCGTGCGTGCGTGCATGCATGCGCGTGTGTGTGTGTGTGTGTGTGTGTGTGTGTGTGTGTGCCTGCGTGCGTGGGTGGGTGCATGCGTGCGTGCGTGTGTGTGTGTGTGTGTGTGTGTGTGTACAGGGTCACGGCCACTCTACATAACCATGACCTCATGCGAGGGCAGGATGGGATAGACAAGGACACAAGTGGGGGGGGGGGCTTCCTTTGTTACCCAGCAATACATGATATCTCACACACACACACACACACACACACACTCACACACACACACACACACACACACACACACACACACACACACACACACACACACACACACACACACACACACACACACACACACACACACACACACACACACACACACACACACCTTCACCTCCAATGCAATGAGTACTGAGAGTAATGAGCAGGATGTTAGTGGAGTGCTCTTATCTGCTGAGTCGGAGGATTTCTTACTCAAACCTTGTACAGGCCAGGGGAAATCATTCGCAAAATTCAGTCAACACTCAACAGTGTGCATAAATATTGCATCCAGCTGGACATAAGTCATTATCTGTCCTACAATGCTGAGCCAGGAGAATGGGCAAATGCCAGTGCACGGTAAAACACCTACACGCACCTTCCGACGCCAGGGAAAAAATCCTTGCTGTTCGGACAGGCTTTCTGAACTAGTTCAGTCACATCTCCCTTTGCGAACAAATCTTGGGTCATCGGACGGAGCTTGCATTGGGCTCCATATTACCGCTCAGAATTGTACTGGGCATCCACACTCGCCAGGCAGAAAAGGGTGGATGAGTATTGAGTGTTGCACTCTTGGAATGGCTTTCCTGACATGCAGCAGGGTCACAATCTGGCTCATATGAACTCAGGACCATATAATATCTGTTACCTCATATCCTATAGAATATATAGACCCCCTTTACATTGAGCCCACATAAAGCTATAAAGCTGCCTGTATAGAGAACAAAATGCCCAAGAGAGGTTTCCAGATTTGTGCATCAGTAGTCCCCCTTCTGTTTTTCGCATTGCCCGTGGAAATGGAAAAAGGTAGATATGATGCTAAATGTCACTGCTCTTAAGGAACAGTAAATCACTTTTAATGTTGGAAGTCAGTGCATGACTGATAAGTCATAATCTGCATCCCGTCTGCCTCTCTGTTGGGGCACGTAGTGATGTCTCCTTAACTTAGCAGGACCCGCAGGGCACAGCAACACACACACACACGCGCGCGCGCACACACACACACACACACACACACACACACACACACACACACACACACACACACACACACACACACACACACACACACACACACACACACACACACACACACACACACATAAAACAAATGCACAGGGGGAGCAAATGAAAACATGAAAGATACATCTGTTTCTTATACATGTTTGATAAGTTGGGCTGGCAGTTGCTTATCACAGTCACAGGCCCATGTTACATCACAGATCAGTATGCATGACTAGGAATTGGCTGAGGCATGAACTGAGATGATTTGGACAAGGGAGAGTGTGGTTATAAATGTGTTATAAATGTATGCAATGGATGCAGGTTAGTTCGTTTTTTGAGGGGCGCTATTCAGCTATAGTGTAGATTTTTGTCCTAACACAAACATTAAATGCCATTGACAATGAACAGTGTGTGTGTGTGTGTTAGGGCTTTAAGCAACTAGTCGACTATTCAACTAGTCGACTAGTAAATCCACTAGTCGACATTTTTGGTACTAGTTGACTAGTTGATAAGAAGAAAAACAAACCCTTTTTTCCTTTTTTTGATTTTGTAGGCCTCAAGATCAGGTAGATTATAGTTATAGTCACCAATGTACACCGTTTTTAAATGTACAAATATATATATATTTTTGTACATAATAGGTAGTTATACAACTAGTCGACTAGTAAACTAGGCAACTAGTCAACTAGTAAAAATGCCCTAGTATATATATATATATATATATATATATATAATATATATAGGACGGCATCCTTTCCTTTGGAGGGCATACGTTAATTGGTTATACATACATACTAACAGTCCGACAGGCATTAGTCCGACAACACCGTCACTCCCGACATGTGAGGCTGGTTACAACTAACCTGTATGGCGTCTCTCTTGACAAACGTATGACGCCGAGAGGCTAAAGCGGGGAAACGTTTTACCTGTCAGACTCGCTGCTTTAGTCGTTGTCTGCATGATAATCACTGCTCCAGGCCAGGGTACTGCTTTTGTTATATTTTATTATTACAGTTAAAACATTACCATAGTGAATCACAGCATAGTAAAAAGCGATTGCGGTCAACGAAGTTGGACCTTCCCCGTTCACCCCCTCTCTCCTTGCGAACAGCTGACTTTACTATGAGTGACGTAGGCTAGTAGCACGCAAACACCATGTGACCCATATAGCTGTCACCAACATAACCTGTGGTTGGGTTAAAACTCACCTGTGGCTCCTGACATGCGTGGCAGGTTAAAACAAACCCGTTGCAGGGTAAAACTAACCCGCAGCTTCCCTGTGAGGTTAGGGTTAGGTTAGGGTTTTGATATAAGGGGTCGGTATGTTAGTACACACATGCACCCCTTTCTTTGACATTGACCATGCGACACAAATGTCTCGCAGAGTTCTGCCAATCAGTCAAGTCGACAGGTGATTATTACCGGTATGTCATATCTTATCATCCAGGTGTATCAACCTCTTCTATAATCTATACTGATACTTGCCATTGCTAATGCATGTGTCTCTCGCGTCTTTTCCAAATTGCCTATTGCGGAAAAGTTCCATTATAGCTTTTAGGTGGGATTAGTATCTATGGGGTTATACGCAAGATCATCCTTTCCAGAATTACAACAAAAGCCCTTTGCCTCGTCCTTCCACAGTAACGCACCACAACAATACGGGTATGCAGGGCATCCAAATATTGAGGTCTCACTCAATCTATGTCTGCAATCTAGATGAAGCGTCTCCTAGGAAAAGTAAATGTCATCATATCGTGCAAGGTGGCACCCTCTTTCGCGTGCTACCCTCAGTCGTGTAATAAGCTCTGGCTGATGCTGTGAGTTATGTGCCCTCTAGCATTTGTCTGTCTCCTTCTTACGTATGCCAGACCGTCATGGGAAGACGGAAGCAGACTGCTGGGCGAGCGCTGCCGCTTTGGCATGGGGGGTCAGATCAACATATGGAATTAATTCTGTACTGGCCATATATGGAGAGTGTCTTGAGTGTACAGGGTTTGATGAGGTCAGTCAGATCAACATAATGGAATGTCAGAACAGGAAGCACGGGTGGGGAAGAACGTGTTCTGACATGTCACGTGACGTCACGTCAGTGTGGAGCTATGATAGTGTTTCTGACATTCAGACATTGAGTTAATTATAGTTTGATGTGTTGATCTGACCCCCCCATGCCAAAACGCCAGCGCTTGCCCAGCAGTCTGCCGTCACCCAGGCGGATGCGTGCACACGACCCCTTCTCGCCCTCAGGGCGTCTTACTGCTTATAAGTCACATTAGTTGCGATTTTATTTAGGGTGGGCTTGTTTCTATGTACAGTTGCTTAGTTGGGCTTGTTTCCTAATGTTTAAACCAGGGTTTCTCAAATATTTTCATGTCAAGGATCCCCAAATTATTATGTATTTGGACAAGGATCCCCAATCCGAAAATATTTTCTGCCAGCGACCCCAATACAAGATTTGTCTAGTTAAAATGTTTCAAAGATATTCCTAAAATGTATTTTCTTTTCAAGATTTATTTTAAATAGCAGTTCTAGCTCACAACGCTTTGCGAATTCGCCACACATTCCGAGCTTGCAGGTCGGCTATTTTCAAATAGCCAATGTACGTAAAACAGATTTTGATGCTACGGTATTAATAGCTTGGGGTCCTTTGCTGGCAGTGCACTGGAAAACTAGGTTAACTGGAATGCAAGGTGTTATTTTCTGGAAATTTTCCCACAACATTTGGCCTCTAGTAGTACTATTTATTGGAGTCACAATTACTCTAGTCAAAAGAGCACATTGTGAGCTTGCAGATGTACAGCCTCATGTGTACTGTATAGGGCTGTAAAACAGAAGTTGATGCTATACTGGTGTTCCTCTGTGTCAGACATCATGATCATGTAGCCTAGTCGGCGCTTCTATTGGGCTTGTTTTTTGTAGACCTGGCTGCTTGTTTCTCTCGCAGAATCTTGCAACACCCAAAATAGAATCAGCATCACCTTGAGACGCTGCTGAGGCTGCTCACCTTTCACACAGTCTCTCGGGTTCAAATTGACAATACTGTATCCTTTCAGCAGATGTTCCACCTCATTACCAAGCAGGCTTGGGGTGAGAGAGGTGTCACCACCCGTGCGCTGCGGCTGTGGATTATTCTTTGCCCAATTACTTGGAATTAACATGGGTAATAATATAAATCATATCCGTGGAATGTGTTCCATCGCTTGGAGACGCTCTAAAAGGCGTTGGTAGAGAAACTGCATTGAGGAAGAGGAGGGGGATGGTGTTCTGGCAGAGCAGAGGTGTAAAGTACAATTACTTTATTATTGTACTTAAGTACATTTCTGGGGTATTTATTTACACAATTTCACAAATATTGTACTTTTACTTCACTACAATATTTTGACAACATTAGTTACTTGTTACATTTGTAGATTTTGATTATTATTACAAAACATACATTACCACTTAAACCCTGTAAGTACATCTGTGCCATTTGAAAATAGACGATCTACAAGCTCATATGGTGAGCTTGAAGATATAAATATGAATATTTTTAGGCATTTCAAAAGTGGGACATTCTGCGTAGTGAGTACTTTCTACTGTTGGTACTTTAAGTACATTTTGATGCCAATACCTTTGTACTATTACTCAAGTACATTTTGAATTCCGGGCTTTTACTTACAAAGTATTTCTAATCTATGACCTGACGAAGATAATAATAATAATAATAATAATAATACATCTTTATTTGTATAGCACCTTTTAAGAACGAGTCACAAAGTGCTTTAACAGAGAGACCTATATAAAAACATAGCAAGGAGGCACACAATAGAATAAAATACATTGTCAATAATACACAAAATCACAACAATAACAGAATAAAAAAATAAAAAAATCACAAATCACATGGGTAGAGGGTTGAATGCAGCTTTGTAAAAATGAGTCTTAAGGAGTGATTTAAAACGCGGCACAGACTCGGCTAGCCTGATCTCTAGGGGCAAGGCATTCCAATCCAGAGAGTCGGTGCACGGATAGCGAATGCCCGGTCGCCTACAGTTTTTTTGCAGCCTGATTTTTTTGATAGAAGGGCTGTGCCGGATGAACGTAGGTCACGGGCTGGCTCGTAGGGGACGAGTAGGTCAGATAATTATGTAGGAAGGAGCGAGTCCGGATCTAGCTTTGAAGGTGAATTAAAGTATTTTGAAATGTATTCTGTATGAGACAGGCAGCCATTGTAGGGTGGCCAGGATAGGGGTGATGTGATCGTATTTTCTTTTTTTTTGTATGAGTTGTAACCGGATGATGTAACTGAAACATCGAAACGTTGTGGCTTTCAACCTGTACCCTGTTAATAAAGTAAGAGCCTAAATTGTCTGAGCTGCTCCAGTGCTTCCTTCTCTCATGATACCTGTCCTACTTCTGAGATGCACCAGACTGGCCTGCCATAGGCTAGAGGCGCGGTTGGAACTCCCTTCTGTATTTCTAATCTATATTGCAGTATTGATACTTTTACTTAAGTAAAACAAATTGAGTACTTTTTCCACCACTGTTGATGCAGCTGTTTAGCAGTAGATGTGCAGGGCAAGTGTGTGCGACTGAGCGTGCAAGGATGCATCCACCTTCAGATAATAAATTACATCCATTCCACAAATCAGAGGCAAAAAGCAACCACATTTGGGAACAGTGGATCAACTGAGCAGGCTCAGTGAGTCAGACACAGCCCATTTGTGGCTGCAAATTGAACATGAGAATCTTTTTCTTTCATGGCGGGAGCAGCGCAGGTGAGCACGGGATGTTCCGCCACACTCATTCCCTTCATCACATCTTTATTTTCAAATGTCAAAGGAGGGGACTTGGCGGTCGGAAACAATTCATGAACACGTACGGGACAAGCCTGAGAACAACAGAGGAGCTCAGGCCTTAATGCTGCTAGTGTCATAAATCACATGGACTTGAGGACAGCTTTGAAATACAAAACCTTCAAAGATCTGAGCGGGCTACATGGGCCATATAGTGAAAGACCCCCAAACAATGAAAGAAAGCTCTATTCCCTCTGTGTGTGTGTGTGTGTGTGTGTGTGTGTGTGTGTGTGTGTGTGTGTGTGTGTGTGTTAAGGCTGTACCCTAGCCCTTTTTTTAGGACTCGAACTTCGGCAGGAATTTTCGAGCG
>NC_139719.1:32505228-32527728 GCF_964188405.1 Protomyctophum parallelum
CCCATTGACACCACCACCAAATTACACCATTAGTCAGACATTCATAATTATGTATCCACGAGTATACAGTATGAATCTATCTCCATGGCCTTGTGTTGTGATTTGACAATGATATGGTATTGAGTCACAGTTATAGGCCCATTATTTCTCCCCTTCAATAATACCAATTGGTATTGTATTATACTTACCTTTTGCAACAAAGTATAACTTGTTCCAAGGAGTTGTGACTAGTTGCATTGGTGCGGTTTGGCCTTACAAAACAGTTTTAAGGACAGTCCACACCAATGCAACTCCTTGCAACTGCCTTTGGGGTTAATGGTTGCAAGTAGTTGCATGCAACGGTTTTGTTGCAAGGATTTGCAACTAGTTGCATTGGTATAATTTGGCCTAAGGATTGTGCAATCGTGGAATGAGGAACACACCTAATCGTGTGTGGGTAGCTCCCCCCAAAATGTGCCAAAATCTCCCAATACGCTTCTGTAATCTGTAATCACTCTCCTTTTGAGCGACCTGCCAGCCCCCAACCGGCTGTCAGGATGACATCTGTGTAACTGAGACAGCCATCTTTATAGTCCACAGCCTGGTCAGTACCAGCTAGTTCCACCTAGTCTGTACCAACTGCACTGTCTCGTCTGTCTCTTTTAATACATGCCAATCAGCCCGCTCTGTTCCCAAACTTACAAGGATCTAAACAACAAATGATTGTCGTGTCAAATACAGGATGACCTTATTGTATGTCTCATTGTAGCAACTATGTTCATTGTCAAACCACATGGTTTCATTAGCACATTGTTTTCCCCTCATATCATTGTCATTGCTGCTGCATCTCTGATACAGTGAAATGAGAGGTAGTAACTGGATCCTTATAGGCACTACACCTCCCTCCTTTCTCCTTTTCAACACATTCTGCAGATAGCGAAATAAGAAGGGCATTGTCTGGGCGACCGTGTGTGTGTGTGTGTGTGTGTGTGTGTGTGTGTGTGTGTGTGTGCGTGCGCGTGCGCATACATTTGGGCAAAATTCTGATAAGAATGAATGATTCTTATGTGCACTGTCTGCAGTGCATAATAGCATATGTGGTTGGCTGTGCAGTCAGCGTGTGCATGTGTTCATAATTCATGTTGTCCTCATTGTCACACTCACACCACACCTCGACAAGCCAACACATACAATACGCTAGGCGTCGTACGCATGTATAATGCCTCATTTATACTCTCTGTGTGACGTGTTGTTTTCTGACAAGAACACATTAAGCTGGCAGGCAAATTTCTAAAAAAGAAATCTCCAAAATAGCAAAGATTGCAGATCTGCAAGCTCAGAGCGCGTTACAAAGTGTTTAATGTGTCCGTGTGACTGTGCCCAGGAAAAGGATGTGTGTCAATGTGTTCCTTCAGGCTACACATAGACCCTGTCGAGCAGTAGCTGTTTACTCCTATCGGCAGCCGGCAGCTGGCCTTCCCTCGTGCCTCATATCACCACCAGTGACACATGGGTGATTGTTGAATCATGCTCGTCATTATCCAAACTCCACACTTTCGAGGATGAACTTGACACCACCGGCCCACCACAGCAAACAACGAAAGTGACAGCAAGAGGCACACATCTTGCGCAATTGCTCTCCCCTCTATGCCCTGTGAATCACCAGCAGTGAGTCACTGATTGCCCGGCGGGAGGAGGTGGAGGTGGAGGTATTATAGCTGCCATTCAGACTGACTCATGTATGGATTGGATGTACTACACACATGCTCTGACACTTGCACACAAACACATACCGGTAATCCTGTCTGTCTCCTACGTCACTCTCTAGAAAAATAACCGTAAAGTCTGCATACTAGACATTTTAAACGCTTGAACCCTAGTGCCCTATTCTGGGGTCGAACATTCGGAGAAAATAGCCAATCTCCAATCTCTATAGACGTAGGCTATATTTTGTATTTAAAGAATAAAAAAGTGCGCACACCAATTCATGCTCCCACTCCCAGACATATAATATTATTTACTTAGAAGTGGTAACGTTTGGGGCCGAAGCCCTTCCTCAGACCTTCATGAAGGTTACCGCTTCTAAGTAAATATGTCTGGGAGCATAAATTTGTGTGCAGGCTTTTTTATTCTTTATCTATGACTCTGTTTGTTCCTGCACCCAGCCTACTTAGGTTTTTTTGGATGTGCGTGTCTTTTGGCTTTTTCTCATCCTCCTTTGCCACTCCTTGTTTCTCTCTCCTCGCTCTGTCTCTCACTCTGAACGTTATCGTTACATTAATTCGTCTAATATTGACTGTTACCTCATTCCTAATTAAATCTCTGGGTGCATTGTCTTAGTTGACTGACTCTCTTGTCTCCACAGTAACCTTAGTCAGTGTTTATAAATTGTCTGAAATGAGAACATGGGATGGGAGGGTTGACTCACTTGTTAAGCTCCTGATACCGCTCTCTTTTTCTCATTCACACACGCACGCACGCATATGCACATGTGCACAAGCACACACTCATACTGCATGCACACACACACGCACTGCAGTCGCACTCACAAGCTCACCATAATCACCAACATAATAGACATCTTTTTTTAATGACCAAGCCCTAGACTGAAGGGCTGAATCAATAATTGTATAATTATTATTTCATTAACTCATGGCCTTCATATGATAGCATAAGGCCTGGCTGGCATAACAATATGTTTCATTGTGCTCAATGGTAAATACCAGAGTAGTGGGGTTCCAAACATAGCCACTAGAGGGTGATTCAACCATTGGTCTAACATGGAGATGTGAAGAGGCAACCTTGCAGGGTTTTGAGTTGATCGATAGCATGGATGAGAAGAGGTTTTTAACTGTAACTGCACAATTGTTCAGGAGGTTTCTATAGGATATTTTCTGTTTAATTTCGAACCCATCATGTTATCGTGCGGTTTCTTGAATACCTACTGGCCAATCTGATAGCAGCAGAGATCAGTCAGGATTCATATTCAGGAACAGGAATATATTCAGTTGGTAGACTTTCTCTTTCACTTGGTAGATCTTCTCTCATACAGTAGCATTTCCAGTTGTGACACGTTGTGAGCTTGTAGATCTACTATGTTCCCCACAGAATAGGAATGCTGGAGTTCAAGTGGTTAACGTTAACCCTTTACCACAGGGTTTCTCAAACTCTTCCATGCCAAGGACCAGCCATAGCCTCTGGCCAAAGGGAAAACAATCTCAACGCGTTGCGATCTGCTATTATCTCTATTAAATCTTTGGCGTGTGGCCCAGGCTGGCCTAGCTGTCCGGGCACCTAGGCCCCTAATGCGGGTTTGAGTCCCGGTTTGAGTCCCTGACACAATCGGCGGATTTTGCACAATATTCTCTCTGTGATATACAAGTCAGACTGTCTCCCCCCATATATATATATATATATATATATATATATATATATATCACCCATTCTTGAGATAAGGGACAAAACTTTTTTCAAACTGGATTTTTTTTTTTTTTAAGATACATTCAAATCAAATGGATGTATTTGTAGACACAGGTCTCAACTACCAATATTGAGAAATTTATTGAAATTTATTGAAATTTATTTATTGAAATTTATTGAAAAGATTTCCAGCACAGGATGAAATCCTCTACGCCAGACTCACAACAGACATAAATACATATTAAAATTCACAAGTACATACATAAATACATTCGTATTTTTCTTTTTCTTTTACACTTTAAAACAAACCAAGTTCATGTGGACCCGCCCTCTTTGGTTTTTTCTTATATCTTATACATAATACACTTTAAAGTCCCGTATTTACCAGTCTATGACCTTACAAGCCAGCCCTATAGTTATACAAAAAACCTTTTGTTGACCAAAATCTGTCAAGCCTATTCTTAAAAGTATTAACTGAAGGAGCCTGGACCACTTCCTCCGGAAGTTTATTCCAAGCTCTGACAGCTCTGAGTGTAAAGAAATTCTTTCTCTTTTCTGACTGACAATTTAGTGGTAAGAGTTTAAGAGAATTCCCTCTCAACTCATACCTGCTGTCCCAAGAATGGACAACAGGCTCGGCTGTAAAGTCATATATCTGGTGAACAAGTTTATATACCTCGATCATATCCCCTCTGTGCCTCCTATAAACTAACGTTGGTAACTGTAAGTGTCTTAACCTTTCTTCATAAGACCTTTCTTTCAACCCTGGTATTAGTTTAGTAGCTCTTCTCTGAACCTTCTCTATTTTCTCTATGTATTTGATTTTGTAGGGGCACCAGACTGAGCTTGCAAATTCAAGTTGTGATCTCACCAAGGATTTGAATAACGGAATAAATAGTTCTTTTCGTAAATTTAAAAAGGTTCTTCTTATTATCGCCAACATGGAGTTTGCCTTTTTTACTTTTTCAGAGATGTGCATTTCAAATTCTAGTGAATTATCAACCACCACCCCTATATCTTTTTCTTCCTCTACTTGATGAATCACTAGATCTCCAACTGTATAATTAGCCAAGGTGTCCGTTTTTTTACCAATGTGCAGCTGTTTACATTTATCTAATAGAAGGAACAGGTTTTTCGCATAACATTTCTTTCTAAAATGGGACATTTATGCACTTAATACCCGATTCATGTCAACTCCGTCAGACACACTAAAATACCTTTTAATTGAATTTGATAATTTCAACAATAATATAAAGTCCTCAGTTCTCTTATAATGGCTTTCAGTAATCAAGTTAAGTAATACAATTATTTTAATATTGTTTTCTTCCAATATCACACTATTATGAAATATCCAATTTCTCAAATCCGTCATTTCAACCTCTATTTTCAATATTATAACATGAAAACCATGTAAAAAAAAAAAAATCATCATTACGTATCATTTCAGTTGGTGTTTCAATACATATGCACAAAATATTTAACATCACATTTTCTATTTCTTTGGAAATTAACAAAAACATCACGGGACGAACATCTGACGGAGTTGACGAACATCTGACGGAGTTGACAAGTTTAACTGATTTAGGTTCTAGATCACCTAGGATCTTGATTCTGGTGACTAATCCCACATTTTCAAGGATGAGGAATACAGTGGTACTATTTATATTGGCCCTGTGACCATGGCAGCCATTTTCAAAATGGCAGCCACCTGCTGTTATCTTACAATAACTCAAGTTCTACATCACCTAGGATCTTGATTCTGGTGACTAATCATACATTTTCAAGGATGTGGGATACATTGGTACTATTTAGATTTGTCCTGTGACCATGGTAGACATTTTTCAAAATGGCCGCCAACTTTCTGTTATTTCCCAATAACTCAAGTTCTACACCACCTAGGATCTTGATTCTGATGACTAATCCTACATTTTCAATGAGGAGGAATACAGTTTTATGTATTTAGATTTATCCCGTGACAATGGCAGCCATTTAAAAAAATGGTGGACCTGCTATTATTTTACCAATTTAGTCAGGGAATAGGCCTATTATCAGAATAATGTCAAATCTGTGAATACATTTCTTACCAAGATTTTTTTCACCAATGTGTTTGTAAAGGTGTCTACTAACATATCCCACATTGGTTTCTATTGAACCACCCTAGAGGCATTTTTGACAGCTGCTGAAAGTTGGGTACCATACCAAGTGGCTATGGCAAAACTAGGGAGTCTATGGCCAAACTAGGGGTCAAACCCCTTGGGCTAAATTCGGCCATATATCCACTTGCCCAAATGTGCTGACCTCATTTTGTGATGATGGCTATGGCCGCTTTCAGCCCAAGGAGTGTTCTTCGTGCATAGCCAATGCTTGGAATGCATTCAGAATCATGAAAACTCCCTAGTTTGACATGTCACATGCTACTTAAAGCATAATGAACATTTTGCCTTATATAGGTTGTTGATGGTACCCCAACTTTCAGCAGCTGTCAAAAGGTCCCCTAGGGTGGTTGAATATAAAGCAATATGGGATATGTTAGTAGACACCCTTCCAAACACATTGGTGAAGAACATTCTTGATAAGGAATTTATTACCAGATTGTATTAATATCCCCTGACTAAATAACTCATCTTCTAGACCACCTAGACCCGACTTCACAAACAGAGACCCGATTGACACCTAAACAACAAGTTTGGACAGCCCCACCAATTAGTGTTACGGAAAATAGCAAGTGTCTACCCTAGGCCCAGAGGGAGACACAGAACTTAGATGCGGCTCACATGTTGCACGACTCCTCAACAAGCTGCCACCAGAGATGAGAGCTGAATTCTGCCGCACAATGCTCTGCGGCCCAGGAGCAACCAACACCCTGTTGGAGTTCTCTGAGTGGTTGAAGCATGAGTCCTAGCCATATAGCCTGTGCAAAGGCAAACACCTTGAAGACCTGCTTGAGGTGAACAGTGAGCAGTGAGCGAAAGACTGAAGACAGAAGATCTGCCTTCAGGACTATCAGGCAGGATGTGCAGTCACTGAAGGCATCAGTGTCGTTTCTGTGTCCCCAGCATGTCAACCAAAGCAATGTTACCAAATCAAAGGAGCCTTCACCTCAAGTCACCTGGGGCTGGGTGAGCAATCGTATCCTGTATCCAGCCTCACAACTAAATACAGACACTTGGCCAGACTGCCGTTTGAAAGGGTCAAACCCTTCATCCTGATTGGGGAAGACCACCCCACCTAATCACACCAACCAAACAAGTGAGGTTGGGGCCTCCAGGTGGGCCAGCAGCCATCTGCACAAGACTGGGCTGGACCCTGCAGGAAAGCAATCTCCAGCCAAGACAATGTAAGTTGACTATAACAGAGCCCCAGAACACAGAGCTCATGAGAAGGATGGAGAAACACTGGCAGGAGGCCACCAAGATACAACGCCACACTGCAGTGGCCAGTGAAGTCAAACTGTGCGTCTGTACCTGAAAGAGACAAGTCAAAGGCCAAAAGCCCACCTCCTTTTAATGTCCTGTCAGTAGCAACTCAACCTGCACCTGAAATAAGCCCTGACCCCTCCCAGAGAAAGTTCATCCTTGAAAATGTAATGATTAGTCGCCAGAATCAAGATATATTGGTAAAATAACAGCAGGTTGGTGGTCACTTTGAAAAACAATGGCTGCCATGGTCACAGGACAAATCTAAATAGTACCACTGTATTCCTCATCTTTTAAAATGTATTATTAGTCGGCAGAATCAAGATCCTATGTGGTCTAAAACTTAAGTTATTGTAAAATAACAGCAGGTGGCGGCCATTTTGAAAAACAATGGCTGCCATGGTCACAGGACAAATCTAAATAGTACCAATGTATCCCTCATCCTTGAAAATGTAGTCTTAGTCACCAGAATCAAGATCCTAGGTGGTGTAGAACTTGAGTTATTGTAAAATAACATCAGGTGGCGGCAATTTTGGAAAATGGCTGCCATGGTCACCACGAGACAAATCTGTGATGGCCCTATAGCCAAAAATGTTCCTTAAGGCATGCTCTAACTGTGTGCCAAATTAGAATACGTCCCATTATTCAAAAACTATAATTTTATTGTTTTAGGAACACTTTTGTCAACTCCGTCAGATACATGTCAACTCCGTCAGACACAAAACCTGACGGAGTTGACGTCTGACGGAGTTGACAAAATGTCATTTGTTTTCATCTTAACCCTCTGTAGTACAATGTAGCCATTTTGTTTTTGCTTCATTTGTTAGCTAAACCTAACCCTAAACTTTTATAATAAACATTATTTTGGAATTCTTAACAAAGATCATAATAATGTCCTGACGGAGTTGACATGTAAAAGCTGTGACCACCCTGATATCAACATTGTTTGTTTAAAATATCAAACAATTGAATGCTTGTCAGACCAGGTGCTCCACTGTTGCAACAAATACAAACGGGACTTGGAAAAGGAGTCTTCAGGCTAAATCTGTCGACAATATTTTCTGATTAATTTAAGACTTTTAAAAAACCTGACGGAGTTGACGGGAGACGTGGGACACACATTTGATATGAGATATCTAATGGAAAATATAAATTAAAATTATTGTGTATATTGTTTGCTATGTTGTTGACAATCTACTTTAATTTAGTATGTATATTTATGTGATTGTGACAGTATTAGACACTTTTTTTGCAGTTTGAAATTATGACCACTTGCTGGGGACAGGCTAAATACAGGCGTTTTTGGGTACAGTGCCTGCTTTTAACTAATTCAGATGGCATATGAAAACAATTATAATGAAATTAATGGCATAATAATGCACAACTGTATTACATTTAACTTTGCAAGTGCTTTTATTTTTATTAAATTAATTTATTTTTAACAATAATAAGGCTCTTATGTGTGGGACATGTTTTTTCCACTTTTGTCCCTCATCTCAAGAATGAGTGATATATATAAACACACAGTATAACGTCTTGCACTCCTTCGGCCACCCCCACTGCACTACCATTCTGTCTACCCATTTACAGTACAGGTGCATTTATCCATTTATTTATCCCTCCCATCTGTCTCCCATCAACTCATAACTGATTGTTATGAGCATTGTTGCAATTGTTGGACTGCTGACCGACACAGCGGGGTTAAACTGTCGGGAATGTGATCTCAGTTCGCTGTATATTAGACTTATTCACTCAGACTATGAAAGATCAGGGGAGGGAAATTGAGGTAGAAGCCATTTGACAGGTAATGGTTGAGCCTCGTTATGGAAGCCATATGACAGAGGTAATGGTTGAGCCCCGTTATGGAAGCCATTTGACAGAGGTAATGGTTGAGCCTCGTTATGGAAGCCATTTGACAGAGGTAATGGTTGAGCCCCGTTATGGAAGCCATATGACAGAGGTAATGGTTGAGACCCGTTATGGAAGCCATATGACAGAGGTAATGGTTGAGCCCCGTTATGGAAGCCATTTGACAGGTAATGGTTGAGCCTCGTTATGGAAGCCATTTGACAGGTAATGGTTGAGCCTCGTTATGGAAGCCATTTGACAGAGGTATTGGTTGAGCCCCGTTATGGAAGCCATTTGACAGAGGTAATGGTTGAGCCCCGTTATGGAAGCCATATGACAGAGGTAATGGTTGAGCCCCGTTATGGAAGCCATATGACAGAGGTAATGGTTGAGCCCCGTTATGGAAGCCATATGACAGAGGTAATGGTTGAGCCCCGTTATGGAAGCCATTAGACAGAGGTAATGGTTGAGCCCCGTTATGGAAGCCATATGACAGAGGTAATGGTTGAGCCCCGTTATGGAAGCCATTTGACAGAGGTAATGGTTGAGCCCTGTTATGGAAGCCATATGACAGAGGTAATGGTTGAGCCCCGTTATGGAAGCCATTTGACAGAGGTAATGGTTGAGCCTCGTTATGGAAGCCATTTGACAGAGGTAATGGTTGAGCCCCGTTATGGAAGCCATTTGACAGAGGTAATGGTTGAGCCCCGTTATGGAAGCCATATGACAGAGGTAATGGTTGAGCCCCGTTATGGAAGCCATTTGACAGAGGTAATGGTTGAGCCTCGTTATGGAAGCCATATGACAGAGGTAATGGTTGAGCCCCGTTATGGAAGCCATTTGACAGAGGTAATGGTTGAGCCCCGTTATGGAAGCCATTTGACAGGTAATGGTTGAGCCCCGTTATGGAAGCGTGACTGCATGGAGCTGGACTTTATGTCAAAGCACTGAAGGATCACAGAGGGTGGGAGCAGACATTAACCCATTCTGACCTGAGATCAGATTCTAAAAATGTCTTCTATGTCAGTCGCTCTTCGATTTTTCAAAAATAGCAGACCTACAAGCCACTCGGTGGCACGCTATGAGCTTGTAGATCTGCTATTTTTAAATAGCTAAAGCATAACATAGTGCTAACACCAAAATGGGTTCCCGCCCAGAATGGGTTAAGAGAGCTCCCACGTAAATGTATTCAGTATAAGATATTATTTATATATAATATAATATATAAGATATTATTTGACACCGACTAGATTACTTAAAATGGGAATCGCGGATAATAACACAATAACGCAAAGAAGAAATTGGCACATGCATATGATTTTGGACTGTCGCATAGAATATACCCTTTCTGGTGTAGGGTACTGGAATTCCTTGAGAAATGGGCGGGATTGACGTTGCCCAGGGATCCGCGGCTCTGTCTATTAGGGGACAGAACTGCTGTCCCTGGCATATCTAAAAATGATTTCACTATTATAAAGGTTGGACTGCCAGAATACTGTTGCGTCTTTGGAAGGTCCCCAGAACAGAAATGATCAAAATAACATCATATGAATATATGTTGGGCAGGGTAGATGCAGAAAGCAAAATGAAAGAGACATGGGATGAGTTCTAGATGTATATGAACCTTAAATGAACATTAATTTCCTTGCTGTTATTATTTTTTTTATTTATTATTTTTTTTTTTTAACTGTTATGTTTCTTGGACTGGCTATTTGTAAGGTTTGTAATGTTGATGCTGCTTTGTACTGAACTTAGATCTTGTACAATTAAAATCTGTGTTGTTGCTGTTGTATACTACTAGATACTACGTATTGCGTAGGAGTCAGGACAGGTGACTCCTAAACACTGTGTGTGTGTGTGTGTGTGTGTGTGTGTGTGTGTGTGTGTGTGTGTGTGTGTGTGTGTGTGTGTGTGTGTGTGTGTGTGTGTGTGTGTGTGTGTGTGTGTGTGTGTGAGAGAGAGAGAGAGAGAGTGTGTGCATGCGAGCGCCCGCTGGCCTAGTGGTCCAGGCGCATGCCACATATAGGCTCTGGCCTGACAGCGTGTTGCGTGTTCGAGTCCCGTTCATGACGACCTTTGCTGCATGTCTCTCCCCTTCTCTCTCTCCCTCTTTCCTGTCCGTCTTCACTATAACTATCAATAAAGGCACAAAAGCCAAAAACTAATCTTAAAAAATAAAAGAAAATGGCTGTGTGCATGCATGGCTCACACAGTAAGTACAGTGAGCAGCATGGCTTGCTGGCAGAATTTCTACAAATAAAGAAAATACAAAAATAATAATTAAGAAGTGGTGAAAATCTTCACCAGTTTGGGTCCTGGGCAGGTGGTAACTCTCATCAAATGCGTAACCCTAAGCCTTATATTGGCCGTTAGCCAATCCTAATTAAATGTCTAGGCCCTCTTCATAGTTGATAGACTCTCAGTCTGCACAATAGCCCTAGTGATTATTTATACGTTGTCTCTGAAAGGACGAGATAAGGATATGACGTGTGGAGCTCTTGTTATCATGTCAAGCTTTGCACAAATATGCTTCCACGCACGCACACACGCACACACACACGTTTAATTAAGACTCAATTGGTTTTGTTTCAGCCACCAGCAGGGAATGATTGATCTCCCCTGGACCATCCTTCCTGTCAATAGAACTGGCTTCATATTTGCTTCTTACACGCACACACGCATGGACGCACGCCACACACACACACACACACACACACACACACACACACACACACACACACACACACACACACACACACACACACACACACACACACACACACACACAGCGTTTTAATCAGTCTCCCAAGAATGTCTCTGACCCATAATGAATCACAGAAGGTCATTGGTGGGCTGTCAATAATAGATGCGAGTGAAAACAGAAGCAGTGGTAGGCATTCATCAGCGGAGGATGCATGTATGCTCGTGAGTCACCAGGGTGCAGTACCGTATGCCACATGCACACTGCACACGTGGGAGGAAAAGATGATATATTTGGTGCTTTGGTATCACTTTCTATTGTGTTCGTGTGCGTGCGTGTGTGTGTGCGGCTTGCACATACATGTGCATATGCACGTGTTTGTGCAGATGAAGAACTACTGCAGTATAAAGTTGCACGGGGATAACTAATCCTGTCAACTTAAGTTGACATCAGCCGAACTTCACCAAGGAAGAGTGAGGAACTTAGAGGGGGTAGATGGGCCGGTAGAGTGGTCTCAGTACGATCCCAGGCTCCCCCAGAGTTAGTGTCGAAGTGTCCTCGGGCATGTGTGCGTTTGTCTGTGAGAGAGTGAGAGTGCCAGGAATCGGTTTAACATAACAATTAATCCACCAGGAAGACATTGATTAGCTCCTTAATCAGGGGGATTAGTCCAGTAGAACTACTGCCACTGCACTGAGAGCAAACCTCCGGAGGCGTGGTCGGCAGAAGAATATATTATTTATTTTCACTGAGCAGATTTCTATTGCACCCCACATGCTTTTGCGACCACAGGTCGCAGTTAACTATGAAATTGTGCATTTCCCGTCAGTTGCCGTGACATCACGTGATGATGTCAATATTAAGCCCATACTGTATATGGAGATCCCTGATGTCATCAATATTGGCCAGCAACACTTGCTATGCATCCCATATTTATAACATTATAAATAAAGCTTATTTGGGATGCATAGCAAGTGTTACCTAATTTTTTATTCATATAGGGCCCCAAATCACACCTTAGAAAGCATTAGTGTATATTTCAAACAGTGTTTTTTGACTGGGGAGTCATATTTTGACCGCAGCAACTGTCTGTCATAATTTCACCCCCTTCCCTATCTACAGTAATTATTGTTCATTAATTTTGTATTCATCTTTACGGACCCAAATCATACCCTAGAAAGCACTAGTGTCTATTTCAAAATTGTTTTAGGCATTATAATACTTGACATTAATAAGTCAGTATACTAAGCTTTATAATGTGTTATACCGGTATATAATTATAGCATAAATTATATTGCCATATAAGAATTTTTATAATACGTTATAAACATGGAATTCATAGCAAGTGTTACCCTGACATTCCATATGTTGATCTGACCTCATCAAACCCTGTAGACTCAAGCTCCATACAGAATTCATTCCATATGTTGATATGACGCCCCATGCCAAAGTGCCAGCACTCACCCAGCAGTCTGCTGTCACCCAGGCGGATGCGTGCTCGCTTCTCGCCCTCAGGCGTCTTACTGGTATATACTACATTGTACTACAGCAGGCTTTCCCAAACTGTGGTGCGCCCACCACTTGTGGTGCGTGGACGTTCTGCAGGTGGTGCGTGACATGAAAAGGGTAATGGCGGACGGTTTATTATGGTGTTATTTAACACAAAGCAAAATCGGTAAAACTCTGTGTCTGCATGACTCTCCGAGTGCAGTCAGTGACATTCCAGACCCCCGCCCCACCCCACCCCCTCCCCTCCCCTCGCCCCAGCAGCACAGATTATTTCAACTCAAGACAAGACAAGACCACTCACTTTGTCCACCTCCACCGGTTGTCATCTTTATTTAACCAAACTGAAATCCAGTAAATCCACATGTGTCAGAGAGGAGGGTGTAACATTAGTAGGCTATATTAACCAGGAACCCTGCGCAGTGCAAGCTAATTAACAACACCAGCTGATAATGCTGCATTTGGGCTGGGAATAATGCACAGTAAAAAACAGTCAACAGTGCAGCACTATTTCTCTCTCTCTGTTTCTGGCACAACAGCGCCCCTACTGGTACTAATAGTCATACTGGTGCTCATTAACATCACATAGGCGGACACATAGATGAACGTACACATAGGTGAACACGGACATTGCTGTTCCTTGGAGTGGTTGCACCACTCAAAAAAAAAAAAAAAAATTACTTCTTTTTATACTTTTTATACTAAAAAATAGAACATTGGGGGGGCGCGTCAGCTAGGTCAGGAGGTACGACCAAAAAAGTTTGGGAACCACTCTTCTACAGAGTAACTATGAATTCCTGATGTCACTCGTTCATCCCCTGGGTCACGGTCCACGGAAGTAATTCTATTCTCTATGGAGAACAATCATTTTTCTCGTCTTATACACGAATTGTGGTGCAAAAATAAACATATTGTCCAGACGCTATTGTCAGGGAGGTGGCTCTGTATCATAACAGACTGTATTTGATACAGTCTGTTATGTTCCTGGCAAGAAACGTAATTAATTCGGCGGCGATAACGTTTTCTCGCCGTCAGTTGATGCTTCATATCCATGAGTCACACCGCCATGCTCATTTGTTTATTTTTGGAACACAGTTCAGGGACCCTGATGAAGGACCCTGACGAAGGCTGAGTGCCCAAACGCTACGGTCCTTCTTGTTCTAATGTTCTTTGCCATGCCTTAACTCACCTCACTGGAACAGAGTGCCTTGGATCCTCTTCTTTAATGTTACAGTTCTTGATTGATTGATTGAATACTTTATTAACAGTTAGCAAAAAGATCACAGCAGACTGAGCAGAGTACCATATATATTATATTCCCCTCCATCAGGCGCCCCGGCTGGCCAGGGGGAGGTAGTTTAGAAACCATTGCATGTTTTTGTGAGGGTACCTACCCTAGGGGACATGGGGAGAACATGCAAATTCCACACAAAAAGCCCTTTTGCCAACCCCGCCTCGGGTATGGGGACTGATGACGCGGAGGAGAGAACACGCCGGGTGACGCCGACATGCACCCACAGCGTCCCCAGCGGGAATCAAACACAGGACCTTCTAGCTGTGAGGCGACAGCACTAACGACTGTGCCACCGTGCCCCCAGAAGAGTACAGTTTAATACAAATTCAATGCTTCGACGCAAAACACGTCTATGGGAATTCAGAATTTGGAGGGATCAGACTTCGGTGCAAATTAGACACTATATATTTACATAATATTTTATATATATCAATATTTTCTTAATATAGAGTGTGATGTTTACAGTGTAATTAAGTAAAAATGAGAAAAAGTCCGCACACAACGTTTCGACCTAGGAGGTCTTCTTCAGGGAATGAGTGTAATTAACAAAATATTACATTCGTTCTCTTAATTGGCAAAAGTCTCTCAGTGCTTACCCCTTACTCCTCATGTTCTCTCCATTCCTTCCTCCATCTTCTGTTCTCTCTTACCTTCGTACCACCCAGGGTACCGCCGTCACAGTAGCTCAAGGCCAGCTTTTAATTGGATAAACTGTACATATGGGTTTAACCTTTTTAACAGGGTCAGGGGCCTCCTGGCATTGGTAACTCATTTGGAGTTTGAAAGATTTGTAAGTTGAAGGACAAAGTGGGGTTTGGGAACTTCCAAATTGGTATATTTGGGGCCTCCAGAGCTATTATTTATTCAAACCTGTCCTCCTGGACCAGGGAGTTATCTAATTTATGACCAAATGCCTTCACTTAGATAGAGGGAGAGGAGGGAGGGAGACAGAGAAAATAGAGTGAAGGCTGATCGGATGGGTTAGATTGTGAGCGGTCTTCAGGGGAATGAATGAGGGAGGATGAGAGACAGAAATGGGAGAACAGAGAAAGGTAAAATAGAGTTAAACAGATGAGGAGGAAGATATAGGAAAATTGATTGCTCCCACAGAAGGTGAGGCATTTGTTTCCAAGTCCTCCTTGCTGTGTGACAGTGATTTATTTAGACTAGAGACATTAGGGTTTGCACCACGCAAATGTGATGTGTAAAATTATCTTTGCTAGAACAAAATTAGAAATGGGTATTAATGCTGTGTGCATGCGCATGCACATGTGCGTGAGTATATTCATTTTGTCATGTAACATTAACCCATTCAAGGCGGGAACCCATTTTGGTGTTCTTGTTGCTATGTAAAGTATAGCAACATCCCTTTTTTCTTTTTTTTTCAGAAAACTTAAGTCAGTATTTAGAAGGCGTTTTAACATTTTATTGAGGGTGAAATCTTCAATGTCTTGTAACACAACGTAATACAACAGCGATACAGAGCCAGATTGTTGGTTGAAATTGGATAAGTGGTACCGTATGGCATTCAATTCATCACTGGCTCATTGGTGAATGGTATCTGTAGCAGGCTGATCCATGGTGTGAACAAAAGAAGGGGCTCGAAATGACTAAAATTACCATCCTTAATACTTCCAATTAAAATATAGGCATTTCGCAGAAATTGTTAGATTGGAGTAAGTGACGAGTAAGCCTTGTCAACAAACAACAGTGTAAGACTAACTGGATGGAGCCTGCAGGCTGGTAGTTTGACACCGCTGGGGTTAAGTGCCATGAAAACAATTAAATGCTACATAGTAACTAGAATACCCTGTAAACATCAAACCGATGCCAGTTCATGTGTCCATGTGTGTATGGATGTTTAATGGTGTGTGTGAGAATGTCTGTGCAAGACCATGTGCGTGTTTGCATATATGTTTTAGTGTCTGTGTCAGAGAGTCTTTACACAGTGTATGTATAATTTGTCTGTCGTGATGATAATTGGGACGGTTTTAATCTGAACCATGTACCTGTGCTGTTGGTCAATGGTCAAGGTCATTGCACAAGGTCAAAGTGTAGGCTCGAGGATCGTTTGCTTTTGCCTGAAGGCTGGCGTGCTTTGATGACGCAGTGTTGTGATGCGACCAGTGCTATGCATGCCAAAGACGGAAGTCCCCGGTGCCCCATCATGCTCCTATGAGAAGCACACCGGTGGAGAGACCATTCCAACGTGTCGCTGCAGACATACTCGAGTTGCCAATCACGACTAAGGGCAGCAGGTACGTGTTGGTTGTGCAGGACTATTTCTCCAAGTTTGTGAATTTGTATGCCATGCCGGACCAGAGAGCCCAAACAGTCGCAAAGCACATGCTCGTGGAGTACGTCTTAGAACATGGAGTAATCTGGAGACTCTGCACACAGATCAAGGGGCCCAGTTTGAATCGGAGGTAGTGCAGCATCTCTGTGAGATGTTGGGGGTGAAGAAAACACGCACCACGCCATACCATCCGCAGTCAGATGGGATGGTGGAACGATTTAATCGGACACTGATAGATCAGTTGGCAAAGACTCTCCTGTCTTATGAAGGAGAGTGGGACTCTTTCCTGTCACAAGTTGGTTTTGCCTACAATACAAGTGTACATGACAGTACTGGGTTCACCCCTTTCTTCCTCACGCACGGCAGGGAAGCTCGGACGCCTGTGGATGTTCTGCTGGGGTCACGAGTGCAGGGCAACGCTGCTGGTGGTCCCCCAGGGGACTTCGCCGGTTCCCTCCTGGGGTCTTTGCCGGGCAGCGAGCGGTAGTCAGAAGAATTATTATGACAGGAGGGTGAAGCACAAGCCTTATGTGCCTGGGGACCTTGTGTGGTTGAATGATCCCACAGAGAGTCCACATTGGAAGGGCCCTTATCTGGTGCGTTGCAGAATGGACCGGAATGAGGAGATCGGGGTAACCTATCAGATTAGTAGCCCGTTTGGCGGGGAGGCCCCTCTGAAGGTCGTCCATTATGGCAGGCTGCGTCCCTACACTCTGCCTGTAACGTATCCGTTGGGGGGCCCAGAAAAGGGTCTCTTTCCCTCTTCCTCACCTGCTGTGGGGCAAGGGGGGGCAGTCCCTCACAACGACCATGCAAACTCGTTCCTTCCTCCTGCGGACGTGGACTGTGATCCTGCGGGGGGGGATGTTGCTCTCAATTCCCTGGTGCACACGCCTGCTCCACCTGTGGTCTCTCGGGCTGGGAGGTCGGTGCGAGCCCCTGTACGTTTTGGGGATTATGTGATGGACTGACGGGATTAATACTGTGAATGTGCCTTCTGTGTTATTTCTTTCTATATTTTGTATTTGTATTGCATGAGTATGTTCTCAGGGATGCAGAATTGTTGGGTGGAGTGTAATTATGCACCTGTTTTCTCACTGTTAGAGTGGTTTTATTTTATTGTATTTATTTTGATAATTTGGAATTCATGGTTCTGGAATATTTTTTAAATTTTCTCAATATGCCTTGTTGTTTACGTCGAAATGGGGACATTTCTTTTTTAAGGGGGGACGTATGTAGGCTCGAGGATCGTTTGCTTTTGCCTGAAGGCTGGCGTGCTTTGATGACGCAGTGTTGTGATGCGCCAGTGTTGGCTGTGATGAGTTGTTGTGTGGATTAATAATAAACGGAGCGACCGGTGGCGTTCCAGTGATTAACTCCTTGTCATCTGTCCTTATAAAGAGAGTCTAAAGCCTGCATATTCTTCTAGCTGCTACAAAAGTATAACCCTATGCTTATATGTGGGCCATGCAGGTTCATACCGTATCAGATACGGTATGAACCGTATCAGATACGGTATGAACCGTATCTGAGTTCCTTTCCAGTTGTCTGTGTGAGTTAAAAGTATGTGCATGTGTTTTTGTGTGTAAGAGCATGTTTGAATCTAAAGTGTGACGTTTGGGTTGTTTTAGATTAAAGATTGGAGTCGCTGGAGCTCGGTGAGGGGCCGGCTTTGAGTCATTGGGTATCCATCCAGCTGTTGTTTGTTCCACTCCGGTCACCCACCCCTTAAGCTGGATAAAGTACATGCCGGAACATCCGCAGGCAACACATGTACTGAAATACCTCAGGTTAGGTGTGTAGGAGCAATTGAAGAAATTGAATGAGGCTCTCCGCGCAGCACATATCTTTGACAGCTGGCGTACTCAGAGTTGTGTAAGACATGTGTAATTGTGTATATAGCAGCCGTCAGGACCTGGGGAAACTGCAGAGGGAAATTAAGTTTCTACAAGACGGAAGCTATTTTCAGACAAACTGGATGGAATATCAAAACACTGTTTGATGCTCATTGTCATATGACCCCCGAGATCATGTGTACCAAATTTAGCTGAAGATTGATTTAAACAAAATCATGTTTCTGCAAACCGAAATTGCACGTTTGTTGCCTTGGTCTAGTGAAGTTGCTTGTGTCTCTGTGTAGATCAAAGGTTCCCAAACTTTTCAGGCTGTGACCTCCCAAAATAATCATATTTGAACTGCAACCCTCTACCCTGACAATTATTTGGAATTGTAGGCATTACGTTTGACTTGGTTCCACAGATAAATATTGTGAAAACTAGCTCAAATGCCAAATTTGGCCAATTTGGTATTGAAAAGGTCTAAAAAGTACTTAAATTGTAACTTTATAAATGCGCAGATACCCTTTATAGTACTTATACTGTATGTTTACTGTTTATTTACTGTTTAAGTGAGAAAACAATGTTGCACATTAATCTCTCAGAGGGTCCTGACTAGGAACCACTGGCCCTCAATATGTATTTGGGGTGGATCGGACCATGCATTAACGATGTCAATTCTGGCATATTCTTTTTTACATCCATTTTATATCCATTTGTGACTCTGAAAGTGTACAAATGGAACCAAATGGATCCATTTGAATCCATTTGTTCACTTTCAGTCTTAAATGCACACTGAGGAATTCAAAGACTGTACAAAGCCTGGGAGCAATATTGTTGCCATGCACCGTCATTTTGCTACAGACTACAATGGAACATTGCGTGATCCTCCTCCCCACTGCTGTAACTCTGCATGGGACATAGTATGTGGGTCATAATACATTTGTGGAATTCTGAGACAGTGGAAAGACAACAATAAAATAGAAAAATGTCTCCACCAGGACAGGTTGCCTACACAGGGCCCACACATTTTGGATTCAGACATAAAAAAGACTGATAGGCCTACATCTTGATCACACCAGAGATGTAGGAATGGCAAAACGTGTGTTTTGAATAAATTGTCTAGCATAAATGGCCGTTGCCAAATGCGTCATGAACCACGAAATTCGAGTACGGTATTATATTATATAGGAGGGAACTGTACTGCTATGTGATATGACACGCACGCGTACACGCACACACACACACACACACACACACACACACACACACACACACACACACACACACACACACACACACACACACACACACACACACACACACACACACACACACAGGCTAAAAGGAAAAGGGGAGATAATCCCACCATTGCCTTGCAATGCCCTTAGCTGATGAGTCATAAAGGCTTTGCTAGTGTTCATACTTGTGAATTTGTGTGTGTGTGTGTGTGTGTGTGTGTGTGTGTGTGTGTGTGTGTGTCTTTCTTTCTTCCCTCAGTTCCTTCAACTGACGTAGTTGAGCCCCCTACACAGACATTCTGCCATTTAATCTCCTGTGTGTGTGTGTGTGTGTGTGTGTGTGTGTGTGTGTGTGTGTGGGGGGGGGGGGGGGGGGTAGGTTCAACCAATATGTTTCTACTGTTACATTTTCAAGTCAATATAAAGAGTATGAGCTCATTTCCTCTACGAGCAAGGCTGCAATTGTTCTCAGGTTGCCTGCTGAGACCTGTGTGTGTGTGTGTGTTATTGTACTCAAGTAAAGTAAAAATGCCTCAAAATTGTACTTACCGGTAAGTACAGTACTTGTACTTAGTTGTACTTAGTTACTTTACACCACTGATTCTATTAGTGACAGGATGATGCTAGGATGTGCTTTTGTGCCGTGGTGAACACACACACACACACACACACACACACACACACACACACACACACACACACACACACACACACACACACACACACACACACACACACACACACACACACACACACACACACACACATCTCACACATCTCAAACACACCAAATTCCATTATGTTCTGCAAGCCTGTCCTCTTTCACTCTGAAATATGTCACAACATGGAATAAGACACTCTTGAAATGCCTTTAATCTGGACTTTAATAAATGATCGCTTCACATTTTGACTCTAGAGACGCTGGTGTGTTTGAAGTTCTCCTTAGCTGGCCTGACATCTTCTTTTTAGGCCAGTGGAAAACATATTCAAAGAAGATGGTAAACTCCCACATGGCTATTCCCAAAAGTGTTATTTTCTCTTCTTTACTTTACTTCTTAAAGAAAGAAAAATAGCCCTAAAAAAAGGGATGATTTATTTAACAACCAGAGACATTGCCCGGGGGAGACAAATGGAGTTGACAGTCAGACAGAACTCAGAAATGTCAATAGTCTGGGGCTTCTTCTGTGGGTCAAGCTTGCCCTTAGAGGAATTTAGCTGCTGTCTTTTTATGTATTATATTTCTTCTCCCTACCAGTTCATTCAATTCACTTTATTGTCTTTCTTTCTTCATCTCTTTCTTTCTCTCACTGGCGATAGAGCCCCATGCATTCATCAAGAGTGACGTGAGTGAATTTGTTTTGTGGACATGGTGCCGGAAACTGTTTAACATTGTGGCATTCATCAAGTTTTCGGAAATGAGGTTTGTGTACCTTTTGATGATATCTTGAAATCATGCACAAATACAATTTATTTCTATTTTCCACAACACGATATATAATGCTACATTTACATTTCAGCACGTCATACGACGAATAGTGAAAATAGCTGATCTACAAGCTCACAATGCATCACGTCGCAACATGTTGTGGACTTGAATTTGTTTTCATGCATGATTACTATGAAAAGCCAGTGTGTCATTATTTTATGCACATTCAGAATCAGAGGCAATTGAATCCACCCTTAGGGTTGCAACTTTTGATTGTCTTCTTAGCAATTATTCTATTGATTACCTTTTCCATTAATCGAAGAGAGCTAAACAATCGTTTTGGCTGGATACATTGGAGAGGTGTGTGAAATGTCCCATTGGAGAAGTAGCTTATTCAGTCTTGGAATATAGCTTCGCCTTTTTTTGTGTTTTCCAATAATTTTTAGTAACGGAATCAAATGTTTTTTGGGACTGGTTGGCTTGATTCCAGGCTTAAAACTCTTAATGTAAGGATTGTCTGAGATGTCTTTGAAGAATTGAATGGTATTTCTTTCTACCCGTGGAACCTGCTTCGACTGTTATGCTCTTTAAGAGGGTTGCAGAGAGAGAGAGAGAGAGAGAGAGAGAGAGAGTGAATTGAGATAGCGATATTGTAGAGATAGAGAGACAGTTAGATCGATAAGTTGTGCTCTTTAGCAGGGGAGCCTGCTAGGCACACACAGTCTGTACCTTTCACACTATATTAACTCCAGAACGCACACTAGAGAAAACAGACACACGCATGCACGCACGCACGCACACACGCACGCACGCACACACGCACACACACACACACACACACACACACACACACACACACACACACACACACACACACACACACACACACACGCACACATCTGCAAGCACGCACACACACAAACACAAATGCCAATGCACACACACCAACACACAGACACAAACCCTCTAAATGATTGACTGTCAGTAGGAGGAATGGGACAACACACATGCACACACACACACACACACACACACACACACACGCACACACACACACACACACACACACACACACACACCAACACACAGACACACACAGAAATGGGACAGCACTGGCCTTAGCGGCATGGTATTAAACTGCTGCCCTGTGCCTCTTGTCCATCTGAGACATATGTTTCCTTTTTTCCCATTTTCAAATAGCGGATGCATTTAGGGTTAGCATTTAGTGGTTAAGCTGACCTATTTTGCTGGGGACCCCCCTGGAACCCCCTCAAGGACCCCTGGGGGTCCCCAGACCCCATTTTGAGAACCACTACTTTACATGATATGAGGTAGTACTCCGCAAACAACATTTCACCTGGCTTCGGTATTTTGGAAGCAATAGGCCACATTTTTCAAAATGTACAAGGGGTTTTGATATTTTCACTATTTTTAAACATTTCACATTTCAAGTGCACTCCAAGGACTGTAATTTTCTAGTGCTCTATATTTTGTTACTTTCCTTTTACGTTGAGTGCTGTGGTTGTTGACTTTTGCTG